>NC_061120.1:87480059-87618194 GCF_002878395.1 Capsicum annuum | reverse complement strand
ATATATATATATATATATATATATATATATATATAAACTGAATTAAAAATATATATATTAATTTTAATTTGAATTATTTCAGAAATAAAAATGAATTATAATCAACTCTTCATATTGTTAACAACTTCAAGGATATTTTAGACATTTTGATAAAAAAAAAAGTGCTTAACAATACTTATTTACCAAACACATCAACAATTTTTTTTTCAGGTTTAACACTTTTATCTAAATAAGTAACTGCGTATTTTTAAAATGAGTTTCAGCACTTTCAAAAACACTTATAAAGAATTTTTTAAAACCATTTTTTTTAGGCTATCCAAACGGGCTCAAAGTAATCAAATGTAGATAGTTTTTCCTTATTTTGGACAGTTTCAGGCCCAAATGTAATCCAAAAGACCCGGCCCAACTTTAACACTGCTCTTTCCTTTCATTAATAATTCAGAGACTACATATACACACCCAAAAAAAATCAAATTGCATTCCGGCAAAGACTAATAAGAATTCAGTGGCGGAAGCTTCTCCGGTAAAGTTCAAAGGTGATCTTTTTTATTGCTCTTATATGAAGTCTTTTTATAGACTGCTTTTATCTTGAGCAAATATCTATTGAAAACAGTCTTTCTGCCTCACTCTCTTTAGTTAGTGGTACGGACTGCGTATACTTTACGCTCTGGACCCCACTTTGTGGGAATACATTGGGTATGTCGTGATGTAGTTATCTTTTACTTGTGTCTGGATGAATTCCTTTCTTGTATGTTTGGTTCTGTGAATTTCGTGTGTAAATATCAAGTGGTTCCGTAGAACTCTTTTCAAAATTGAATTACTGATTTAGTGTTAGGTGGGGGTTCCTTGGAACCCAGTAACTTTTGTGCAGATCGTGTATAAGTACATTAACTTTCGTATGCAGGACGTCAGGATAACAGATAAGGGATCAGGAATAATAAATAAAATGGAAACAAGATAAAATGTTATATCAAAACGAGCATATTTTGTAATTGTATTGAGAAATTCATTAAATATATGAGATTATTAATTGGGAACTTTTTAGCAAAGTGAACTGTTGGTCCTGCAGTAGAAATGGAGCTTGTGAACCGATATAAACTTCAAATCCTGGATCCGTCTCTATTCATCGAAATGGTCCTTTGTATCTATGAAGTACTCTGCTGTCTTGATTGATTTGCGTGAATGTTTCATTTGCGATTGAAGGCACTCCACCCACTTTGTTACCATCATCGTGCAAATTGTGAATCCATGAACTTGCTTAACTGCCTTTTTGCTAAAATTAATAGTCTCCTATTCCTGGTGTTTATCATCGTTGTTCACCTGGCGAGCTTTAATTGTTTAAAATTGGAACTTGAATCTTCCTCATTTTGTTACGACTATGTTCAGGAAAGGTGAGTTGAATGTCGAAGGATAGTTGAGCTCTTGGAAAATCTTGAATAAACCAATTTGATTTCCCCCAAGGTGCTCCTATATCTTGAAATCCTCACCACTTTCTTGAAATGAATCTAGTCATCTAAATGGAATTTGCTTTCCTAATTAGTGTCTTGCTGCTCTCATTTGGTTACTTTGTTTATGCTTTTTTTTGTTGAATTTTTTTTTTTTGTTATTTTCGCAAGATAAGAGCAAGAGGGAAGTCCTATTCTAGTTTAAGAACTGTTAGAATATGAGTAGGAATAGGAATAACATATAAAATCCTACTTGGAAAAGGATTGTAATGTAGTGTCCTATTAGGAAAAGGATTGGAATGTATTGTCTATAAATAGGGCCTCAATGTAATAATGCAGTTACAACAATTCAATAATATTTTTCTCTTATATTTCTCACATGGTATCAAAACTTCCACGATCTTGGTAAAGAATAAAAGAGCTTCCGCTGCCGGCGGGCGGCTATAATCCATATATGCCGCCCGTCTGGCCAATGATTATGTTAGCAAAAGTTGGGTCACTGACTCACTGTGCATCTTTCTAGTGATTATTTTCTCATTTCTTTGCGTAGCACCATGCATCTGTCCGGTGACTACTTTTTCATATCTATTTTTCTTAGCACCTTACTTTTTTTCGGTGACTATTTTCTCATATCTGATTTGCGTAGCATCGTGCATCTTTCCGGACTACTGTCTCATATCTAAGTTGCATAGCACCATGCATCTTTCTGGTGACTTCTCAGATTTAATTTACATAGTTCCGTACGCCTTTCCGGTGACTCCTCAGATTTTTTTCAGTAGGGTCGTGCCATCCCTGCCCATATAATTTCTCTTTTTCAGTAGGATCGTGCCGTCATTCCGACCCTACTCATATAATTTCTATTTCTCAATAGGGTCGTGCCATCATTCCGACCCTACACATATTTCTCTTTTTCAGTAGGGTCGTGTCATCATTCTGACCCTACCCATATACTTTTTTTTCCTCAGATTGTAGTCACTTTTCAGCCATCAAATCTAATAATCCGGCGTGTGAGCATGTTTCGGCTAAGTTTTCGGTGACTTTCATGTTCAAGATCTACTCGTCTCTTAATTTCGAGGTGACCCGTATATTTTATACCAGTTTTCGGCAATTTTCCAGCGATACATCGACTTTACGGCAATATTTTCTACTTTTCGGATCATTTTTTCAGTTTGTTCCGTTTCAATTGAGGTCTCCCAGACGTCCAAAGCAGTCCTTATTAGTTTTCTTGCAGATATCTTCGCCAAGTACCTCACCGATTCTCATATTAGTTACATCCATAACAAGCTTGGTACATATGTCTTCTATGCACCAGCTTGAGGGGGGGAGTGTTAGAATATGAGTAGGAATAGGAATAACATATAAAATCCTACTTGGAAAAGGATTGTAATGTAGTATCCTATTAGGAAAAGGATTGCAATGTATTGTCTATAAATTGGTCCTCAATGTAATAATGTAGTTACAACAATTCAATAATATTTTTCTCTTTATTTCTCACAAGCACGATACCTGATATATTGATGATATACATCTGTTTCTCTGCCATATCTGTTCGTATGTTTAAAGTTTTTGTTTGAATGAGTAGAGTGATATGTTCGGCATCAATTTGTCTATATGCAGCATGTGTTGGTTAAAAGAGTATTCGTTTTTTTATGATTGTGCCTTTAGAGCAACTAATTTATTTTGTATGGACTTTAAGTTCCTTTTCATGGTCTTGGTTGTGATTCTCAAGTCTGCAAATGGGTTAATTCTTCTTTTTCTTATTCTTAAATATGGCTTGAAAGCATGACAATTTGGTTTACAAACCTCTTTCAGGTGTGCATCTCTTCCTTGTGTTTGTTGTATGTCATACATGCTCTCCATCTTTTTTTTGTTGGATGATTTCCTTAAGCTAAATGTTAAAATCATTAAGTTAGTGCGGGATTTTGAAATAATCGAGTGACCCCCTGTTTCCCAGTAACTTATTCCCCTGTTTTGAAGTCCAACTTTGGTTCCTTTCCTTTCTTAAGTGTTAGAATCTTTTTTTTTAGATTAGCTCTTGTTGCCTATTTGTGAAGGCGCAAACCTTTTGCCTATTTATGAAGGCACAAACCTTTCTTTCCCCTCCCATACCTCTTGTTTATTATTGGAAATGGGCTGTTTCTTTTCTTGCATGCATATGAATGAACTATTGAGGTAAATCTGGACAATGTTTGTTTTTCTTGATAAAAAGCTGAAGATTATTTGTCGTTTGCTTGGCTAAGAAACAGTAGCAACTGATGATTAAAATTTGGCTCCAAAAGTAGTTAATGCTTATTGGACGATCATGACTGTGCTAGTTCAACCTTTCCTTTCTTTTCTTTCCTTTCTCTCTTGCTTGCTGAAAGTTGATGCATAATTTGTTATTTCTTACTGTTGATTCAATTTGACCATGATAAAGTTCCCTCTTTTACATTGAGTGAAGTCTGCATCATTTAAGCTCATTTATAATGATTCACGTCATATGGAACAACTCTCACGTTGCCTGTAGATGAGATGGTCTCTAAAATAACTTGCTTGTCCGTTTTATTTGCGCCTCATTTGGAGTATTTATATCAATTTTGAAGGTTACCTATGTTCCCTTGCTATGCATTGTTTTTTGTGTGAAATGGATAAGTTCTATTGAGTAGATTTAAGTGTTAAAATTGTTAGAAAGTAAATTATATATCCCCCTCTGTTCATGTGTAAAGTTCTGGGTACAGCCGTAGCCATACTGAAAACATTTGATTTGGTATTGTACGTGGTTATTAATTAGTCCATGTTAAAGTCCTGTCAATTCTACTACTATACATGGTTATTAGTCCATGTAAAAGTCCTCCCTATATATATACTCATTTTGGTATTATTGAATATGTTAATTTCTATTATATCTTGTTCTATTACTATTCTTTATCTTATCCTAGATTACTTTATTTTGAGCCGGGGCTCTATCGGAAACAACCTCTCTATCTCACATTTGAGGTAGTGGTATGGACTGTGTACTCTTACCCTCTCTAGACCCCACTTGGTGGGAATATACTGGGTATGTTGTTGTTGTTGTATATACCAAAAAAATATAGTATTTCTTCTGTTTCAATTTGTTTGTCTAACTTTTTTTTTAGTCATTTAAAGAATGACTTCTGTTACTTCTCGAAAGCACTTATTTTTTCTCAAAAGCTTGACCAAACACTTCACTTTCTAAAATAAGCACTTTTAATTTTCCAAAATCTTGGCCAAACATGCTAGTAAAACTCTTGGGATATAGAACAATGCTTCAAATCCCCTAGCCTTTCCCCATTTCACTATTTTCGATGCATAGAAAAGAAATTTTTTTAGGGAAAGTAAAATTCATGCTTTTAAAACCTAAAATATAGTGTTTTACAGATTTTTTTCATCCATGTTATCGAATTATATGCCAATTAATTGTTTTCATTTGGTCAAAAGAATAACAAAGTTAACCTTAAGCATATGTTATTCCTAATGTGTTGCAGATAATTTAAGATGTATAATATAAGATCAACAAATAATAATTTGTATCTGCCCTATTATTTGTGGTGATTTTGTTTCATATATATACATCTTTAGTTATATTCTATATTACATTAAAAGTGGGAAGCCTTTAAACCAAATTTTAAAAATTTAAAAACGTCTAGAGAAAGTAAAGCTGATTTATTGTCACTTTCTTCTTGATATAAAGGTATTAGTATTGTCTTCGGCCAACTCAAATGCAACATTGTTACCTCGGGTTGGATGTGACAAATGAACGTCTGTAGAGAATTTGACGTCTGAGAGTTAGGGATTATTGTATTTCTTTATATGATCTTGGATAATCATCACTTCATGTGTTAATATTTAGGGTTGAGTAATAAGCCCAAATCTGCTTATATGTTGTCATCCATCAATATAAAGCAAGATAACCATGAAAGGCAAAAAATTCTGTCTGATCATGAATTCAAGTGCTTTCTTTAATCTGGCAGTAGATAACTTTAGTTCCATATATTTTTTTTAATTGTTGCCGCCCAAAAATTGTTGGCTTTCAGAATTGGAGCATCTTTATCTAAATTTAATTTAAATGTAATTAGATAATTATTCTTGATTTTTCACTGTATCTCAACTCTTTCAAAATCCTTAACCCTTTCTCTACATATTTTATACTGACGTGTTAATAAATAATGGTGGAATATATTTCGCAGAACTTACCGTATGTTTTAGGAGTCGTCTGGTAAGTTGCATTAGAAAAAATAATGCATGCATTTGCTTTGTGTATCTCTAATACCTTGTTTGGTACACTTTTTCAACCTTTGTATAACTAATGCAAGCATTAATATACATGCTATTGTGTATTATGCTATGCATAGCTAATACATGGGAAACCCTTGGTATTAATAATGCAATGAACTTTAATGCATGCATTGGCATGTTTAAAGACACAATAGCCCCTCAAAATCTTTTCCACATCATTTTCATTATGTTTGTGAAGGGTATTTTGTAAATTATTTTTTTATTTAAAAATATGCAATGAAAGTTATTTTAACACACCAAATCAAACACTGCATAAAAAATAATCCAAGCATAACTAATTCAAGCACAGCTAATACATCATATTTTGCACTATTCTTATACACTCTACCAAACGCCCCCTTAGTGTTTACATCCAGTTTGCATAGCCATCAATTCCATGAATATTGCAAGTCTTCTCACCATTTTATTGGCATCCGTATATGGCATGTTTTATGGGATGAAAAAATTATAATAGGAAGGAGTTATCCCACACTTGTTGAAGCATTGCAACTGTTGAAAATTATAATACCATGAAGGAGTAATTACTGGCTTGTTGAAGCGTTGCAACTGTTTGACTTGCGTCTATAGGTTATTTAGGATTCTTAGGGTAATTAAATTTTTAAGAAGGATATTTTAGTAATTTAACATTATGCTTAAGGGCTACACACTTTTAATTTGTATAGATATATGGTCATTTAGGGGTATAATTTTAGTTGAATTTTTTTTTCATGGGTAGATTGATGGATATAAACTGGTATGGTTTCTGCCTTGCCATGTTTTGCAGGAAACTTTCCATGGTTGCATGTACTTTTCATCTTTACTGGGAAAGATATATTTTGGTTTATGTGTTACAAGACTCCACAAGGCTCTGGCCATTCCAATTGCACCTTTTTTTTTCCAGTTTGCAGCTACACATTTTTTGATTTAGTTGTTTGAAGATCCTTATTTTCCAGGAGAAGGCTCTTTCAATTGCGATTTAATACATTAGAAGCTCTTTACAATATTTTGCTTAACATATTTAGTCTCTTGAAGATAATTATGAGCTTTAGGATATTTGTCTATTTCTTCTTCAGGTATTTCCAATTATTCCCACTTCTGACTTCACTGAATTATTCAGGAGTCTAAAGGATTTCGGTTAAGTAGGACCAAGACAGAGTATTTGGAGTCTAAGTTTAGTGAAGTGTCGCAGGAGGCTGACGTGGTTGTGAAGCTGGACTCTCAGGCCATTCAGAAGAAGAGGGAGAGCTTCAAGTATCTAGGGTCTATGATTCAGGGCAATGGGGAGATTGGCGAGGATATCACGCATCGTATTGGGGCGGGGTGGTTGAAATGGAGGCTCGCTTCAGGAGTTTTATGTGATAAGAAGGTGCCCCCGAAGCTTAAAGGAAAGTTCTATAGAGTGGCAGTCCGACCGGCTATGTTGTATGGAGCCGAATGTTGGCCAGTTAAGAACTCTCACATCAAAAAGTTGAAGGTGGCGGAGATGAGGATGTTGCGATGGATGTATGGTCATACCAGGAAAGATAGGATAAGGAATGAGAGTATTCGGGAGCAAGTGGGAGTGGCCTCGGCAGAGGACAAGGTTTGAGAAGTTAGGTTACGTTGGTTCGGGCATGTGATGAGGAGGGACTCTGATGCTCCAGTGCGGAGGTGTGAGACACTGACTATGGATGGTTTTAGGTGGGGTAGAGGTAGGCCGAAGAAATATTGGAAGGTGATTAGGCATGATATAGAACAGTTACAGCTTACGGAAGACATGACCCTTGATAGAAAGGTGTGGAGAACGCGGATTAGGGTTGAGGGTTAGGGGGTGAGAGTGCGTTGGTTACAATAGGGGAGCGTTCTTTATTTGTGTCTGAAGTTTCTTGTTTGTGGTGTTGAACGTTGTCTATGGTTTCGGATAGATAGTTTTTAGTTTTATCTTGTGGCTGTAGTATTATCTTATGACTAGTGGCGTTAGTTTATTTGCAGATTGTACTAGTTTATATGCTTTTCTGTTTTGTATTTGTTATACTGCTATTGGTCCTAAGCCGGGAGTCTATCGGAAACAACCTCTTTACTTCATATGAGGTAGTGGGATGGTCTACGTACACTCTACCCTCCCCAGACCCCACTATGTGGGAATACACTGGGTATGTTGTTGTTGTTGTAATGTTTACATTCTTTGCCACCATGTTTTGGTAATATTTATTTTCCCGCTATGGTCAAGATGGGGTTTTGCAATGAGATACTTTAATTGTCAAAGGTCCACAGCCATGTTGATACTATCATTGACTAGACCTTTTTAATTGCTGCTATGTTTTTTTTTTTTGGGCAAAAGTATAGGCTGCTGCATATTTTTAATGCAGGAGTAAATATTTATATACTAATTCTTTCCCAATGGTCAATTATTTGTTTTCTTATCTGATGATCTGTGAATAAGATTCTCTAGGCTACTTTGATATATTGTGCAATTCACAAATATAATTGGTGTCCTTGAGCAGGAAAGATATCGGATCAGACCATCAAATGAAGAAAGATATGAAAGATCAGGATGGGGACGTGGCTGATGCAGAAAAAGAAACATTGACATCTGTTCAAACATCTGAAATTGATGACTGGAAAAGATTTAAGGATGATGATATAATGGAACAGCACTCTGCCATACAGGCTGAACAAGCTGTAAAAATTCCATTTGTTGGTGATAAGGCAAGTGTAATCCTGTCTTGGAAGCATTAACTTATTTGGTTCTGATTATTTATGTTGTCTATATTCAAGGTACTAATTTGATTTGAAACCATAGCTCTTGGTATCTCAGTTCCCAGATCAACATGTTAGTGTTCATAATTAAATTGGCCTGATTCATGGAGTTTTTATGTGGTGTATATAATTTGAAGGTTCGTGCATAGGCCAGTAGGAACAAGTTAGTTCTGTTTTGACTGGATGCTAAGTCAGTTCTGTTAACTATCTTGAAGGAATTTCTTCTTCTTGTGAGTTAATTATGTATCTAGGTAAAGGCTTATCAACGGAATATTTGACATAATTTATGCTGATTATTCTCTACCTGATCTCTAAAGTGTTTTATTTCAATTAGTTATCTTAGTATTCTGGAAACCAAAAAAGGCATGGCTTATCAAGTAAATAAAGGGGTACGACATATTCCTGGACTGATACTTTGCTTGATTTTCTCAAGATTCACATCAGCACTGCAATTTATGGATAATTCGAGCAATAATAGAAGGTGAATGGAGAGATTGACGAGGATGTCACTCATCGGATCGGGGTAGGGTGGATCTAATGGAGGCTCGCCTCCGGTATCTTGTGTGACAAAAAGGTACCTACCAAACTTAAAAGGCAAGTTCTATAGAGTGGTGGTTAGACCGGCTTTGTTGTATAGGGCGGAGTGTTGGCCTGTTAAAAAGACCCACATCCAGAAGATGAAGGTGGCGGAGATGAGAATGCTTTGGTGGATGTGTGGGTGTATTAGGAAAGATAGGATTAGAAATGAGGTTATTCGAGATAAAGTGGGAGTGGCTTCGATAGAAGCCAAGAAGAGGGAAGCGAGGTTGAGATGGTTTGGTCATGTGATGAGGAAGAGCACGGATGCCCCAGTGCGGCGGTGTGAGAGGTTGACTAGGGATGGTTTCAAGCAAGGTAGAGGTAGATCGAAGAAATATTGGAGGGAGGTGATTAGACATGACATGGAGCAACTTCAGCTTACCGAGGACATGACGCTGCATAAGAAGTTGTGGAGGCAGCGAATTAGGGTAGAAGGTTAGTCTGAGTTAGGATGTTGTATGTTTTGGTGTGTACTTGGAGTATCGTGCTTTTGGTATTATTGAATATGTTAATTTCTATTGTATCTTGTTCTATTAGTATTCCTTTATCTTATCTTAGATTGCTTTATTTTGAGCCGGGGGTCTATCGGAAACAACCTCTCTATCTCACATTTGAGGTAGTGGTATGGACTGCGTACACTTACCCTCCCCAGACCCCACTTGGTGGGAATATACTGGGTATGTTGTTGTTAGTCTGCTTACTCCCTACATCACATTGTACCAGAATGGTATTTCCTACCAATCCATGCCATTCTCGGCAGTTTTCCTGTCAAAACAGGAGGTGTAGCCGTTTCTACCTCCTTGCTTGATCAAAAACAAAATAAAATCAGGAGTAGCCACAAGTTGCAATAGCACCAGTTTTTTTATGTCGATGGGCATTTTCAATAGTATGTCTGTACGTAGTTCGAGTTTTCGCTGATTCACCATTCTCACTTGGCCTGACTGACTATGTTGCCAGCAAGGGTCTGCATGCTTTGAACCCTCCTCGCAAACTAATTTCAGAACCTTTTTCTTCTTAATGCTTTGCTAATATATCATTCCATGGTTTCTCCTTGGTTTACCATTTCTTCTGCATTTTATGTAAGTGCTTGTGTGGGTATCTTTTAGAACTTGTGGTTTCTAGAACATTGGGGATTGTTCAAGATCCTTATAGAAAATATTGTAAAGAATTAAAGATACAAAAATTGTTGCGAGTTTTGCTCTAATTACTTGGAACTTTAGTAAATACATTGATTAATTAGAGTATCTTAGTGGAGGTGATAACTGCAGGAACCCTTATCTTCGTTAGAAGCTGAGTACCATCTGGGAAATTCAATTTTGCTGAAGAAAATAAAGGTTTGAAATTGTTTTTGTGTTTTTTGGTGATTTTTCTGCATTGCTCAGTAATTGATGTAACTACTTCTGCAGGTGCTGAGTGAACAATATGCTGCCATTAGAAGAACACGTGGGGATGGGAATTGCTTTTTCCGCAGTTTCATGTTTGGTTACCTTGTATGGTTAATTTCTTATTTGCATGTTATTTTGTATATACATATGTGGTCCTCTAGCATCGACTTTGATATTTGGAATTTTTAGTTACTAACGGATCATGTATTTCAACTAAAGGAGCACATTCTGGAATCACAAGATCAAAATGAAGTTCATCGCATTAAAGCTAATATTGAGGAATGCAAGAAGACACTACTAAGTTTGGGCTATGCAGAATTCACCTTTGAAGACTTTTTTGCGGTAACTTGTCTTTCCATCTTGATATTTGTAATTACTTATGATCAGAGTAGGTGCATTTTGCATAAAGCTATATCATTTCTTGATGCATTGAACCATGAAGTATGTGCATTGCACAACCTTGATACCCTCACAATTTGGATAGTGGTTTCTCATGGTATGATATGGTATGGTTATTAAGAGAACCATGTTTGTTTTGATTGTTTCTTAAAATATATGGTATGGTATTTTGATTTCATGGTTTGGTAACCATGAAAATCTTTACTTAATGAAACCATATTTGGTTGTATCCCATAGTTTTCCTATTTTCTTTTTCAATTATGCCCTTAATATCACATAATCTTATTTTACGGTTTACCTATATTATTTAATCCCCCCCTCAAAAAAAAAAAAATGAAATGTATTTTATTTTTTAAATTTGTTTTTTGATTTTTTTTTTAAAAATCTTATCCTATCCCCCGACCCCAACCCCCATCAAACTCCCACCCTAATTTTCTTTTAATTTGTTTTTCTATTTGAGAATGGTAATGTTAGTCTATATCCATAGGTTTACTACATTTAAAGAAATGTAACCTCCCTTCAAAAGTATTACAACTTACAAACTTTTCATCTAGCTGTAGATCCTATAAACAATCTGAAACATCAAAGATATCTTCTGGTTGAGCTAGTATTTTGTTTTTCTATTTGAGAATGGTAATGTTAGTCTATATCCATAGGTTTACTACATTTAAAGAAATGTAACCTCCCTTCAAAAGTATTACAACTTACAAACTTTTCATCTAGCTGTAGATCCTATAAACAATCTGAAACATCAAAGATATCTTCTGGTTGAGCTAGTATTTTCTGTTTACACCAAAAATAATATAAAGCTAGGCAGTTCATCTTAAACTCCTGTAGGCTGCTCTGTTTGTCTTCAGAACATCTTCTGTTTCTTTCCATCCATACTGAACAACAAATACAAGCAGGGACAATCTTCCATCTCTTTCCTTCTTTACTGCATTACCAACCTTGTTCCAACAGTTTAGTAGTCCAGCTCTTTTAATTTGTTTTTTTTTTTTTTTAAATTTTAAAACCTTTTTCTTACCCCACTTTCACCCCCACCCCCAAATTACTTTTTTCATTCTTTAAGTTTGTTTTTAAAAAAAAAATCAAAATTACCCCACCCCTACCAACCCTCACCCACCGAAGAAATTTTAACTTTTTTTTTTTTTTAAAAAAATTTCAAAATCTTTTTCTTACCCCACCTCTACCCTTATCCCTCCACACCTGTAGCATACACAAAAGAGGCATTCAAACATCGTACTTGTCGTTGGTGGTCACTTCTCAAAACACCAAAAAAAAAATAAAATCTGTTTCTATCAAAAAAATGAATCTGATTATATTTATTTTGATCTACACTTTTATTGATTTTGTTAGAATTTAATGAATTTAACAGCTTAATATATTTACATGACATAATTTGTGACAAATTAGTAGGAAGAAAATTATCTTAAAATTATTTTTTAACAATTATTGATAAATATATTTATAATAATTAAAGGCATTTTAGTGAACTCACTAGTTACGATGCAATGTCATTCCATCAAACCAAACAATAGAACTATTATTAAACAACACTAAACGACACGGTCCATCCAAACACTGTATTGTACTATATTGTAAAGTACAATGCCATACAGTACCATATATAATGAAACCATGGGAAACCACCATCCAAACAAAGTGTCAGTGTCATTTGCACGCCAGAGCTGTCACACTTGTTAGACTCCCACCTAAAATAAGCCATAAGCAATTCTTCTTTCCCTCCAGCTCCTCTTAATTGATTATATTATAGTCTCAAAAGCGCCATAGGATCACAATTCTATCATACTTATCAAACTTCAGCATCTTAAAACCAGGGAGGAAGGTGGACACTTGGAAATATGCATAAGTCCTTATATGAAACTCTTGTGATGCCTCCTAATCCCGTTAAGTTTTTCATAGCCTGTTTAAAACTCTCCGTCTTTCTAGCCATTTGTTCTTGCTTTTTTGTCATGATAGGCTTCTCAGCATCGAAGGAAAATCAAGTTGTTGAATATAGCAATTAGGTCAGTCAACTTGAACGTGGGCTCTGGAGCATAACACTAGTCATTAGGAATATTAGACACATGTTCACTAGCAGATCGAGGGAGTACAATCGTTAAGAAAATAACAAAAGTAGGAGCCTCATGTGGGGTTTAGTTACAAAAACATAGACAATAGGTAGCGCATGGTATGTGGTAGTTCTATGTTGAGGAGCTGGGAAATGCGTAGTGGAAGTGCTGGGATAGTGTTGGCACAGAGTAAATACCGGTGCATGTCAATAGATATAAGAAACTGGGCGTACGACATTATCGAAAAGCTAGAGGGATTTTCAAGGTCATTAGTGGAAAACAGAGGAGGTAACCCACTAGCCCAAGCCCAGTGCGAATTTGCCAGTTGTTGTCTTAGCTTCAAAACCTCTTCATTAGGCCCTGAACCCTTGTCCCCGGACTCTTTGTCTGGTCAATGATAGCAACTTCGGTGTCGTTGTTGGCCTTAGCTAACTCTTCGTAATAAAACATAAAACAAGATGAAATAACAAAAATAAGACACCCACAGAGTAGTATTGTACACTATCTAACCGAAAACACACACTTCACCCAAACCCTCCAAACAAGAAACTCCAACCTACGAGCATAGCTACACCAAAGCAATCTTATCTACTAGTTACGACTCACACCCACAAACTAGCCCTCTAACCTAATTCGTGTCCTCAATATCTTCCTATCTAGGGTCATATTTTCAGTAAGCTGTAACTGCTTCATGTCATGTTTAATCACCTCCCTCCAGTATTTCACCTCCCTTCAGTATTTCTTCGGTCTATTTCTAGTTTGCCTGAAACCATCCATAGCCAACCTCTCATACCTACGAATTGGGGTATCTGGGCCTCTCCTCATCACATGCTCAAATCATCTCAACCTCACTTTCCGCATCTTGTCTTCCATCGAAGCCACTCCTACCTTCTACCAAGTAGTCTCATTCGTAACCCTATCTTCCCTGGTAAGTTCACTTATCCAACACAACATCCTCATCTCCGTCACCTTCAACTTTTGGATATGAGAGTTCGTAATTGTCCAACACTCCGTTCCATGCAACATGGCCGGACGGACTACCGCTTTAAAGAATTTACCTTTATGCTTGGGAGGCACCTTATCACACAAAACTCTAGAGACGAGCCTCCATTTCATCCATCCTGCCCCAATACAGTGAGTGGCATCCTCGTCAATCTCTCCATTCTTTTGAATCATATACCTAAGATACTTAAAACTATCCCTTTTAGGAATAACCAGGGAATCCATCTTCACTACCATTTTGTCATCATGCGTCAAATCACTGAACTTGCCTTCCAAGTTCTCCATCTTGGTCCTGCGCAACATGAATCCTTTAGACTCCAGAGTTTGTCTCCAAACCTCTAATTTATCATTAACACCTCCTCAAGTCTCATCAGTAAAACTACATCATCCACAAATAGTATGCACAAGGTGCCTTTCCTCGAATGCGCCGCGTCAAAACATCTATCACCAAGGCGAATAAAAATGGGCGAAGAGTTGATCCCTAGTGCAACCTTATCGAAATAGGGAAATGCTCTAAATCTCCCATCGATCGTCCTTACCCGAGTCTTCGCTCCGTCGTACATGTCCTTAATCGATCTAATGTACACCACAGGTACACCTCTAACCTCCAAGCATCTCCAAAGAACCTCCCTAAGGACTTTTTCGTACGCGTTTTTCAGGTTGATGAACACCATGTGTAAGTCCCTCTTCCTCTTCCTATACTGCTCCACTAGTCTCCACACAAGGTGAATTGCCTCTATCGTTAAGTGACCTAGCATAAATCCAAACTAATTCTCAAAAATAGACTCGATCCTCATCAACCTCTGCTCGACCACCCTCTCCCAAATCTTCATAGTGTGACTCAACAACTTAATACCCTTGTAGTTGTTGCAACTCTGAATATCACTCTTGTTCTTGTATAAAGGAATCATTGTACTCCATTTCCAACGCTCGGGCGCAGTCCTGAAAATGTCGTTAAACAATTGGGTCAGCCATCCTAAACCTGCGGAACCTGCTCCGCCAGTGTACTTCCAAAAATCCATCGAGATCTCGTTAGACCCCGTTGCCCTAACCTTTACGCATCTTACGAATAGCCTCTTTGACCTCTTCAACCTTAATACGTCTACAATAACCATAATCACGACACCCCCTGAGTGCTCCAAATCCCATAATGCAATACCTTTGTCCCCTTCGGCATTCAAAAGTCTATGGAAATACGACTGCTACCTGCTGTTACTAAGGACGTCCATTGATGCACTTCACTTGGTCAAGGTCATGGCCTTTTCGCTGCTAGCCTTGGCAAGCCTATACAACTTTTTCCTGCCTTTCTCCTCTAATCCTATATACAAGCTTTCAAATGATGTTGTTTTAGCTGCCGTAACCGCTAACTTAGCCTCCTTCCTAGCGAACTGTACTCCTTCCTGTTCGTCCGCTTCTCTTCTTCATCTTTACTCTCAACCAATTTAGCATAAGTCACTTTCTCAGTCTCTGCCTTAAACTTCTCCGTTCCACCACTAGTCCCCCCGGTGCTGGCCAGACCGGCCCCTCGAGACATCCAACACCTCTTTAGCCGTCTCCTTAATGCAATTGGCAACCCTGTCCCACATACTATCCACGTCCCTCCTACTTTCCCACACCCCATCGTCGCCAACTTCTCTCCCATCTTCAGAGCACTAACCGGAGTCAAGCCACCCCACTTAATTTTGAGGCCATCCTCCCCGACCCTGCTTTTGTTGCCCTTCTTAATATTCAAGTCCATCACTAGAAACATATGCTGGGTCAAAAGATTCTCACTAGAAATGACTTTACAGTCCTTACACATCGCTCTATCCCCATTCCTAAGCAGCAAAAAGTCGATCCGAGTCTTGCTACCGCGCTACGGAAGGTAATCAGGTGTTCCTCCTTTTTCGACAAGCTTGAATTCACTACCACCAACCCAAAGGCCCTCACAAAATCCAAAAGACCGGCTCCTCCTTCATTCCTATCCCCGAAACCAAAGCCTCCATGCACATCGGCATAGCCTTTTGGTAATGACCCGATGTGCCCATTGAAATCCCCTCCTAAGAAAATCTTTTTTGAGCTAAGCACGCCTCTCACCACCTCGTCCAAACTCCCAAAATCTCTTTTCTCCTAGTCCAAGCCTACCTGCGTCGCGTAGGCACTAAAAATGTTTAGTGTATACCCTCCAATGACCAACTTAATTGTCATCAACCTAGCGCTGACCCTCTTAACCTCCATCACTTGCTCTCTAAGCTCTTTGTCTACTAAGATACTTACCTCATTCCTACGCTTCTCACTTCCTGAGTACCACAACTTATACCTATCCACATCCTTAGCCTTATTAGCCTTAGAACCTACCCACTTGGTCTCCTGGACACACTCAATATTGATCCTCCTCTTTCTAAGAATTTTCACGAGCTCTATGGACTTACCTTGAAGGGTCCCTATGTTCCAATACCCAGGGGTGGCTCAACCTCATAAAAAATAGGTGGTCGCCTTAGGCTCCTAAATTTGAGGGTCTCATTTTTACTGATAATATGGGCCTAAATTTGAGGGCCTCATTTTTTACTGATAATATATTATAAAAATTTTTAAAAAAATGAATATTATTTATAGAAAAATAAATTTTTCATATAAAAGGAAAGAATTATTAAAAGAAGTTCATATATCTAGAATATTATGTCTCAAGAAAGATTAATGCATTGATTATATTATTATTTAAAAATAAATTAATTAAAAAAAATCGATTATATAATTTTGAAAATAAAGTTCATTAAAAAAGGATTTTTTTTCTTAAAAATTTAAGGCCTCTGTTTAATTTTCGCCTTAGGC
The DNA here is from genome assembly GCF_002878395.1 of Capsicum annuum. Lineage (NCBI taxonomy): Eukaryota > Viridiplantae > Streptophyta > Magnoliopsida > Solanales > Solanaceae > Capsicum > Capsicum annuum. The sequence continues at coordinate 87,601,487 of NC_061120.1, read as the reverse complement.
CACGAATATGGTTGAGCCGCCTCTGCCAAGACCCTATTCTCAACCTAGCGGTTCTCGCGTCCCGCTTACCCCTACTACCCCTCACCCCAAACCTGACCCTAACCCTTCCCTCCCCCTTATACCCACACTCAAAACAGACCCCAACCCCGACCCCGCCCTAAGACATGCCCCCTAGTCTACCATCCACCACCAAAGCCACTACTCAAAAAGAAATAGAGAAATATAGAAAAGCACACAGAAAACACATGATAAGACCAAATAACATAAACAACAATCAATAAACACTAGTAAAAGAAAGCAGACAGTCCCAAGCAAAGTAAAAGAAGTCAGGAGACAAGAAAATGGTGAAATAGAAATAAAGATTAAAGCTTAGAAGTTACCGGGATATGCTTAGAGATCAAGGGCTCTTCTCTTGCTTGCTTTGTTGGATTTAGGCAAAAATTGGTGCAGAAATTGATCGTCGGAATATTGTCGCCGGAGCTTCGCCAGAAGGTCGCCGGATAAATCTGGTCCGGTAGTGCCTGGAAATCGCCAAGCTTGGTGGAACAAGAACCTGATTTTCTGGACTCGCCGGAGGGACCATCGGAGGTCGTCGGATCAGCCCGATCTGAACTTTTACGTACAGATCTACCTCTTTTCGATTTTCGCAGGGGACTGCTGCAGTTCGCTATCTTACTGTCGCCGGAGTCAGAGTGGCAAGCGCGAACTCTCCGGTGGATGGATGTCGTCTGGCCAAGAACGACCGAGATAGAGAGAGAAAGAGAGGCAAAAGGGAAAGAGAGAGAAATTGGCTGGGTTGAAAGGGCAACTTACTAGTTGCCGGGCTACTAAGTCGCCGGTGTCGACGGACTGAGGCGGTCAAGTCAAAAGAGACGTTAGAGAGACAAAAGAAAAACAGACTCCGAACAAACAGAATGTAAGAAACATCCTCTTTATGCAACTCCGTAAAGCGATGGCCTCGACTACGATGGATTTGCCCGTGAAGGTCCTGGCTGTGAAGTCCTTGTACTCTTGCATGAGTTCAACCCATGTAACATACCCTGTAATGATGCTTTGATGTTAGGAAGAAAAGCCCTGGTGTGTGCCCCAGCCTCTTGCAGAGTCCACCTATGCCTGTGATGACCTTCAACATTTGTTACCAAACTCGCTAACTGCTCTAAACAACTCAATTTTAGCTCGAAACTAGAGTTTTTCGGTGTCTTCGACAATGTTTGCTTTTGTGCCCAACCTCTAAGCTGTGCAGGTAATGGCCTACTGATACCTCACGGGATTGATTATAACCATATCAAATATTCCTGAGTGCATCCGGGGTTATCAGAACCTGCTACAAAAGTATCTCCTCTCACTTTCTTTGCATTATGCCAAAATTGTTCATATTTGATCTAGTTAAGTGCCTTATCCCTAAAAATTCCCTGTACCTTTGGAGATTCATTAGAGGCGGGACATCTTGTAACCTATCCAACTGCTGCATTACTCTGATTGGCGTGTACAACCTAGTGTATCTGTGTCCTATCAAAACCAAAAGGGGCTGCATGAGGCCCCCGAGCTGGATCACATTTGGATGGAGCCACAGATAGGCCCAAAGTATATTTTCATGAGTCCTTGACTCAAGGAACTCAATCTAGTGTCGACACCTACAGGTAAAGCGAATTTATCAAACTGCATTCTACTTTCGATGCATCCTCTTTGATCGCGTAGGCAACGATCAATGACATCAGTTCTAATCAAATGCAGATGCTCCATCATCACAATTGTAACAAAAGATTACTCCCTTCAAAAAATCAGATACCTCCCTTGATTTCACTCAAGGCTTTATATACCACCGGTTCGATCAAACCTTTTTCCTGGTCAATCCTGCGGCGAGTGATTTTTTTTTCTTTTAGCTTGAGTAATCGTTGCTTGTTACCTTCACTCTTGCATTGCCTACATCAGTATCTTGCATCCTCTTGTTTATTTGATTATGAAATTTGTCACCCTGAGGCTGTTTCATCTTTTTGGACTGATAGTTATTCCTCGAGCAACTCGATAGTGTTCTTCAAGGTAGCGAAGATTCCATGAGGTTGGATTTTACATTTTCGACTTTGAATTTCCATTTAACTAGGCAATGTCTTAATGCTTCCACTGGCGAACTGGAATCAGTACCCAAGAAGTAAACTTGGTTTCTTTATTGCAGTCATGATGAACTCCTGTGCAGAATTCGTGATCCGTCAATATCTGACTACGGTGTGAACGATTGGCAACCTTTGTAAATGTGAGATTATAAAGTTCTTTATTCTTCTCTCTGTGACCTGATGATGTGTGCTGTTTAGTTGTTATGTTCTTCAGATTTGTAACATCAGGTGAAATAAGGAAGCGCTCTGAGTTTTTTGAGCCATTTGTACTAGGACTAACAAATGCCTCAGTGGAGCAGGTTTGTTTTTAAAGCCTTTTGGAATTTTCAGACTTGTTCTTGTATCGGTGAACATATGCTTATAATTGTCTTTAACGTCCACTGAATATACTTTCTTGTACGAGTACTTCCTTGCAACCTGTATTGTCAAACTGATAGCTTTTTGTTGTTCCAGTGATGTTAGAATTACCAGGTGTTAACCCTCCTCCTTATTTGAAAACACAGTTTTGCAAGTCAGCAGTGGAACCCATGAGTGAAGAGAGTGACCATGTGCAAATTATAGCCCTATCAGATGCATTGGGTGTTCCAATCCGTGTTGTATATCTTGACCGAAGCTCATGTGAAAACAACAGCATCAATGTAAATCACCACGACTTTATTCCTACTAGCAGCGAAGTTGGGAATAGTGATGTTTCCAAGACCACAAATCCATCCATCACCTTGCTGTATCGCCCAGGACATTACGACATTCTGTACCCTAAGTGATGTTCTTCAGCCAGCACTTCTTAGATTGAGTTTGTGAAAACAATCTGACAGTGGAAACTTTGCTCATAGACATGGACATGTATGATCAATGAGTATAGAAACTTGTGTCAACAAATTCTTTAAACCTATCAATAATCTGAGTTCGTTGATCAGGGCTGAATTGTTTATAACTGGAGCTTTTGTAATCCTCTCATTATAAGTAGTAGCAAGAGCTTTCTCAATTGTGATATCCAGAGCAACTTTGAAGTTTCTTTGTAAAATTATAATGCACTGGTCCAACCCAAAGTTAGCTGGTTCTCTGTCTGACGTTAAGACACATGAAAAGTGGAACCTGGCACTTGAGCTCGTTAATTGGCTTTTAAGGTGTATCGAGGATTGTGCAAAATAAACAACGTACCCTGTGAAATTCCTCTAGTAAGGTCCGGAGAGGGTAGAGTGCATGCAAAACTTACCACTACCTCGTGGAGTTAGAGGGGCAAAATATCAGAGTAAATCAGCTAAATGCCACTTCACCTAATTCTACAGCAAGACTGCCTAGCCGGCAGAGTTGTCTTAGTAATGGTAACAACATAAAGGTGCAACCAACTCCACTTCATCTAATTCTACATAAGAATCATCCATGCTTGATGGAAAAACCTCCACTAAATGATGTAACATTTCACCAACTGAAATAATTGGCAGGATCAAGTTTAAAGCTTGCAAGCAGCCTTGCATAACCAAAGAAGTTAAAATCACTAGTAAAACATAATTTTTTGGGTATAACAGCCGGCAACATACAAATTAAACTAAGCATCCATGAATTTCCCAATAAATATAAATGTCAAGAACTAATAGTAATATACAATCAAAGTTGTAGCTAAAATCCCATTATATGAAAGTCGAGAATTAATTGTCGTAATAGGATTCTTAATTTCCTCAGTTAGCTTCATTTGCCGAAGTGTTAAACTTACACTGCAACCGCATATCAAGTGTCTCTCACTCTTAGGAGAGAGAAGTTTATCTGGCATTTGGATTCTCAAATAAATCCATTTCAAAAAAGTAGATACTTTTATGCATTTGCTTATAGCAAGCCGCTCCTCGTTCCTCATGATGGCATGCAGTTGCCCTCATCTTCGAAGCGACTGCAATTTCCAGCATTGCATCACCAGTACTTACTTTGCGACTTCTCTTGCAGGGACTCGAATTTGGTGTTACAGTTTGATGGTTACAGTATCCATCTTACATGTTCAAGTCCTCTTACAGTGCCCATCTGAAATGTTCCAAGTCCTCTCCTGAGCCAGATAAAGAAGCATCCTCATCCACCAAAGGAGACATGGTGAAATGTCTTCGCATTGCCAGGTGCAAGATTTCTACCTCCAATAGTAATCAAAGAAGCCCATGATCACAAATTATTTACTAAAATTTACATATATACACAAGGTAACCTTATCTTATTACAATAAATCCCATATTGATAAAATAATTACATAAATCCCAAATTAATTACTGAAATCCCCTAATTCTTTACTTTCTCTCCTTAATATTATACATCCAAAAAGCCGTCTTTTCCTCCCTTTTTTTTCTCCCATTACAAATCAGTTTATGCAATCGTGTACTTAGAGGTTACCATATTGTAAGTTTTCAAACATTAATTGAAATTACTGATTTTATTCATTAATTTTTGAATTTTTTTTTGAACTTTACCAAACCAGGAAAAATTATCCGATGCTTTTTTGGTTGCATGTTTGTTTTTATGAAATTAATTGCTTTTGCAATTACATTCTAGTTTGATTGTTATATTATTTCGTATTTTTCCATACATTAAAAGTCAGATCTTTGTATTTTTGGTTTTATAGTTGTTAGATCTTAAGCAAGATAGTATAAATTTGGTAATGGATTTGCGTCTTGGCTTTAGTTTAGGACTAAGTTAGTTAGATGCTCAAGAACAAAATATTTCCGTTGTTGATTTTGTTCTCGTACATTTTGATACAAGAATAACCAACGAAGACACAAAACCACACACCTAAACAACCCACAAGTCAAGAAAATTGTGGACCTCTTTGGTGACCACTCTCAAATTCAAGAACACAACAAGAATGCAAGATAATAAGGTGTTTTACACCTATGGCAGCCAACAACCCAAACTATATTAACCACAATAAAAATAAAGAACAACAAGATTAAAACAACAAGAAGTCACGAGTTACATTAATAATGAGAAGAACCAACAATTACAATGAACAAAAGATAGAAAGATAGACCAATGGTTGGTATAATCTTAAGAACCCAAGAGCATATTCTACTCTTGGACCCTTAACACAACACTCAACAAAGACCTAACTCTTATACTTGACACAAGAGAGGCGTCCACACCCAAGCACCAAGGTATCAAGCTAAATGAAACATAAAAGTGATTCCACACTTGTATATAACCCTAGTTACGGTTGGACTCTCTCTCACTCTAAGAGATGGTTCTTTCTTTAAAATTCAACAACTAAAGAACTAAAAAATCCTATAATGTTCTATTTATATTACATTACAAAATAGACAAATGATCAAAGGGCCCTTTACTGGCTAGTCTTCAAAATGGCCGCCCATTGAGTGCACATTATGGACGATTTTGAGCCTCTTTCACACTTGGGCTTGTGCACTCTTTTAAGTGGTCTTCAAAATACTCAAAAAATGTCCATGGTCATGATCATACTCTTATCATCCTCTCCATCTTGAGAGAAATTTGCCCACAAATTTACGACCTCACCTCTTTTACAAAGGCACTTCACAATCTCCTTCACACGGCCACACATTTTCTCCATCTTCCTCACCTTGTATTTCAACCTCTTTGTGCTCTCCATCTTGAGGCTTGCCATCAACCCTAGCCGATCCAATTACTACTTCTCCCCAAGATAGTACAATTTTCCCTCCCTTAGGATCACGTTCCTCTGATTTGGACACTCACTAGCCTTGTGTCCCCACTCTTGGCATTTGAAGTATTGAAATCTCTTGGAATTGAAAGTGGAAATTAGTTTACCTTCATACCTAGTGGATTGTTTTGGGGCAGCCTTGGTGCTCTCGATTTAGAAAGTCATGAATGAGCTCTCTTTGAGCTCTCTTTCAACCTCCAATGCCGCTTGGAAGATGCCATCAATGGTGTTAAACTTATGAAGTGTCATGCGAGTGGAGATGTCCCTGTTCAACCCGACTTTGAAGCGCACGATGTCATGGCTCACTTATTCTCCCCGGTGATCTAGTTTCACTATCAATTGTTAAAATTCATCGTAGTAAGCCATGACACTCTTACTCCCTTGCCTCAAATTGTACAATTTGGCAAGGAACTCATGTCTATAAGTCTCGGTCAAGTATATTTGCAGCATAAGATTCTTCAACCAAAACCAAGGAGGAGGTTTTCTCCCAATCATCTCATTCCCAAACCGTTTAACATACTTCCACCACGTATTAGCACACTCTTCAAAGTGAGCTATCGCATAACAGCTCTTCTTTTATTCGGTGAGATTATTAAGTTGGAATATCTTATCACAAGATGACTCCCAAGTAAGATAATCCTCGGGATCACTCTCACCCTTGAAGATTGGAAGGCTAACTTTGATGGAGTTTATGCCCAAGTCTCAGCTTTGGTGACTATCTCTCACCTCGTGGCCTAAATCACCATGTCTACCCCTCACCTCTTCTTCCCTCAAATTAAACATCATCATAAGCTCTATAACCCCCATGTTGTTCCTTCCTACCATATCTTTCTACACGGTTGGGTCAATTTGGATTAAGTAGATTTGGATTTGGTGAAAAGTAAGAACTTTGGTTTAGTGGAGTTTGGATTGGAATGTGAGGCCTTTGGTTAAGTGGAGGGCTCAGATTTGGTGTTGGTATTTGGGTTCCAAATCCTTCTTGTTGGACTTGGTGAAGTGGAGGGTAAGTTGGTTTATCAAACTCTCGGCTTTGGGAAATATTTAGCGGTTGTCTCGGTAGATTGATCATTTGGTGTAACATTTTGGGGGAGATGGTAGGGAAAGTATTTTGATCATGTCCACTCAAGGACACATGATAGTGATGAGTGGTATAGGGACGACTCCTTTGGCTTTCCACTCGTTCCAACCTCCCATTCATAGTAGCTATATCGGTAACACCCCAAATCTGGTACCCGGAATGCTACACAATGCTCATGATCTTGAAGGCTCACAAGCTAACCCATGACTGATATCTGTAACTGAGCACTGAATAATATACTGTAAATATGCGAAATATAAGCTGTAAGGCCATAAGGTTCAAAATTGAACTAATACTGAATATAGAACAATGTCTGCAATGGGGTGTCACAATACCTAAAACTGAAATATACTGTCTGAAACATATTGCAGTCTGAAAGCCTCTAAACTGTCTGAAAACTATAGAGTTGATGGGACATGTCCCCAACTAACTCCGAACTACTGAAATAATAAAGTAATAAATTAAGCATGTTATCCTCTAATAATGAGGACTCACTACTAGTCTGGATACTGAACGTCTGATCTACTAAGGATGCTCGGGAGCTCATGCTTCTAAACCTATGGTATAAATCACCATAGCACAAATGTGTCAGTACGTTGAATGTACTGGTATGCAAGTGAGGTAGGCTGAATCCAAGGGGTTCATATGCATGAACAATACTACTGACTGACTAATATGAATGTAAGAATATATGCATGAATACATAACCATAATTGAGATCATGATAACGTTGTCTCATGAATTCTGATAACGTGGATCTACTGATATCTGAATAATGATACTGGGATACTGAATAACTAAGTCTATTAAGTACTGAGGAACTGATATCATATTACTGATAAAGGAATGACTGTTTCTGACAGTTCTGATTATGAAGAACTGGTTTAATTAACTATATCTGACAGTCTTGAAACTGAATATTGATAACATGAGTTTTGTATAATTAATAAACTATTAACTGGGTTCATGATAACATGATTACTGAGTATGAATATTGATAACATAAGTGACTGTATCAGACAGTCCTGATACTAATGGAACTAGCTGAGTTTTGTACTATACTCAGTTGACTATATTTGACAATCCTGGATTCCTGTAGAATTGAACTGAGTTTTATTTCTGAGACTGGATCTAAAATTGAGATTGTGGGAGGTAATATCTTACCGACATGCCTCGAAACTGAACTGGTGGGGTCCAACCTATAATCCTAGCTGGAACGGTGTCAATATCATGCCATGGTAAAGATAAGCTCTAAGGTAACCCTTTCTGATGGGAAGCTCTTTCATCAACCCTCCTACAGGAATAACCCCAAAACGAGATGTATTAGTAGCCCTACGCATAGGGGTACATCTCAACCTACGATGGTTACGTAGTTCTGAAATGCAAGGATTGCTTCTAGGGATCAACCCTCACTGAATAACAGGTGAGTCCCCATCCTTGGGTTCACTCGGTGCTAAATCTTACTCCCAACTGAATAGACACTGGATTGATTATACTAAACTGAATTGTTACTGATGGTATTATTTAGTGGAGCTAAACTGAGTTCCCTAAGTTCTGTTGACTGATGAAATGCTACTGAGATCTAAGGACCGACTGAGGATACTGAAGTTACTGAGATTTTCTGGGAATACTGAGATCACTGAGATTACAGAACTACTGAGATTATTGAGATTTCTGGAAGAAACTGGACCGATACTGAATTTACTGAGTTTTCCTAAGTCATGAAACTGACTAAATTCTACTGATCATGGCTTGACTGAGATTATTGTGAAAAAATGACATGGCTCTAGGCACACAGCTAAATTATCGGGTACAAGTACCCCCAGGACTCGATAAATAAAACTAACAAGGCTTGACACTTTTGATCATATGACTAATATCAATAATTCATAATTTCATAGTTGGGGATTTCATGAAGTACATGATCATCATAATGTTGTACATGGATAGTAATGCGTATAAACATGGAATGATTTCATACTTCTAATCTTATGAACATCTCATCAAGCAATCACAATGCATAGGTTTTGCATGGGAATCATTTTAATCAAGTAGGTATAGCATAACATAAGAGGCATGACATGATCTTGACACATGAAAACTAAGTACTTGATCATCATTCATTCATTGGGGCATATTATCAAACACCTTGCATGCACACTTAGGGCATAGGTATAATCATCAATTTAATACTACATGGTTCCACAATTTAACTCAATTGCATGAATTTCAACCTTATACTAACATAGTTTCATGAAAACATGATAAGGATGCAATCTTGGTAACCATACAACAATAACAATATGAACATAATCAATTCAAAACAATAACATCATGACATATAGTTTAAAATAGGGTTCTTGAGCTTTATGGACGAAAGGAGTCCATGAATCAACATTGTGCATACATTAGTTCTTGATTCTACAAAGATTGACAGAGAGATTCTTAAATTTGGGTCTTGGATTTGAATCCCTAGTTGAAAACCCTAGCTTGTTCTTGAGAGAAACTTGAGAGAAATAATATATTTTGGATAAAATATGGCTAAATCACGTGTTATTGAGTTTATGTAGGGTTGAGAAATTGAGCCTTTTAACCCTTGGACGCGTATTTTAATTCTTTGAAAATTTTTCAATTTTCATCCTTGGCGCGATGCACCATGTCACTGGAAAGTGACAAATGGGAAATTTCACGGTGGCGCGACGCAGAGCTATCGCGTTGCCACTTTATTTATGACCTGAAAGTTTGGTGCGATGTGCCACTATCGTGGAGCAACACTGAAAATTGACAATTGCCATTTAAGTTGGCTCCGTGATGCGCTGATGACTCAAGTGATACACTGTCTCACTAAAAAGGCTCTAACTCTTCGCCTGGGTGTTGGATTTGAGCGAATTTGGTATCGATAGAAAGCTTATTCAATTTCTCACATGATAAAAAGTGGAAATATTGAAAATACTGCATATATAAAAGTGGATTCATCTTTGAAACAAGTCTTTAACATTTTTGGGATGATTTTAAGCTAGGTGGAAGTACGAGGTATTACAATATCTCCCTTCAACGATTTTACATCCCCTTTCACCAAAGACACATCCGTTTTTAACTTCCTAAGACTCACTTACATTCTTTCCAAAGTGCGGTTGAGGCCCTTAATAAAAGCCATGAGGATATTGGTATCATTGTTGCCCACGGTTTGGGAGGCCGTTCCCTCCACTGCAATGTACCTAAGAAACCACCTACAAAACAATAAACGAGTAGTTGTAAAAGAAAGGTCCTCACACTCTCTCTTTAGTTCTTTGTCTCTCGAGTTTCTTCACTCAATCACACAAGTGTGACAAGCTTGATTGTATTCCGTGCTTGAGAGGTGGACCAAGAATTTACGACGACTCAAAAAAATAAAGCACACAAAGGAATGTAAACGCGAAGAGCGGTTTCAAAACTAACTTACAATCTAGTACTAGCTTGTAAGTTAGATTTGGAATCAACAAACGAAATTAAAGACACAAAATGAAACTAAAAGATCAAAATTTGAGCCAAAATTTATCGTATGAACAGTAATTTGATGGCGTGTCACCTCCTAATTGGCTACGGTCCCACAAGTTTTAGTCACCATTCTTGAAATTTTTAGTCATTATAATTTTGGAATGGAAGACAAATTGTTTTGGGAGGGAAAACACAAGTCTTGAACCCCTTTTCAAATCCAAATCTCAAAAAGTGAGTCTTGACTTGTACTTGTTCCACAAAACAAGGTCTCTGAAATATGAAAAAGTGGTTGAAAATAAAAGTTGATGTCAAGTCTAGGAAGTGATGGGTTCAAGTCCTTTCACCAACAAGCTTTATAATTTTTATCTTCAACTTTTTGAATCTATTTTGCACTTTTTGTTGGTTAAGTTATAAGACTAGGTGAAGAACAAGATAAACACAACAACAATCTTCAAGATCTACAACAACAACACCTTCAACGACCACTCCACTTCTTCACAACAAAACCACAACGCACGACTACCTTTCAAGTTCACAATAAAACTTCAACAAGTTCAAGCTCAAACATAGATGTAGACATTTTTAGTGTTAGTGAATCAAGAAACTAACGCAAGAAACACACTATACTAACAAAAAATATTACTAGATCTAGACACACAAATAAATTTTCGGCCAAGACAATAACAAATTCCAGATTCGGCCAAGAATAAGAACAAGAACACTTTTTTTTTTATTTTTCTAACAAGAAAGCTCAAGATTTGATCTTGTAGGAACAAGATCAAGCCATGCTCTGATACCAATGATACAAGAATAACCAAAACAAGACACAAAACCACACATCCAAACAGCCCATAAGTCAAGAAAACCGTGGACCTCTTGGGTGACTAATCTCGAATTCAAGAACACAACAAGAATGCAAGATAATAAGGTGTTTTACACCTATGGAAGCCAACAACCCAAATTATATTAACAACAATAATTTTTTTTAACACACTTATGTATAATATAAGTTTTAATATACATAGAAGAGGTTGTTTTTGTATTTAGTCGAATTATACAATTAGAATCTATGAATTTTGTATAAGGTTATATGATACATTCTGAAAAGTTTATAGATAAATAATGTATAATGTTAATATTTTATATGTATGGTGTAACATTATACATTCCTGAATTTTTTATTTGAAAGTATAAGATATAATATATCAGGTATTATATAATAGTTATTTTTGAAGACTAATGTATAATATAAGTCTTATGATATATATTTTTAATATATTATACATTAGAGGTTCTTATTACATATAATAGGCATTTTATGTTTAATGTTGAATAACACAATTAGAAAGTCTTATTTTTGTAGAAGTTTTCATTATACCTTCCGTCAAGCTTATAGGTCATACATGTTTAAGGTAAAAAATTTAGATGTCTAGTATGACATTATACATTACTGCAATTTACTTTTTAAATGTATAAGTTGCTCTCATACTTATTTTAATGTATAATATAAGCCTTCTGGTATATATTTCAATATATTATACATTAGAAGTTCTTATTACATATAAGATAAATTTATGTTTTATGTGGTATTATACTATTAGAAAGTCTTATTTTTGTATAAGTTTTCATTATACCTTCTGTCAAGCTTATAGGTTATACATGTTTAAGTGAAAAATTTAGATGTGTAGTATGACATTATACATTACTGTAGTTTATTTTCTAAATGTATAAATTGCCCTCATACATGTGCAACTGTTGTGTAATTAGAGTATACTTTTATTTTTTTAGGGAATAAAATACCCTATTAACAAAGTCCCATCTCACCCATTGCATATGGGTAGCTTATGTAATCATGCTTTTGGCGAAAACATAAAGAAGTATCTTGGAGAAGATGTATTTGGGGCATTTAGAAATACAATTTTTGAGGGTATTTCTCGACATGCCCCAGTGCAACTAGATAGGGCAGATATCAAAATGTCTACTGATGCTAGAAATCCAGTAGGATAATAAGGATGAGATTCATGTGTGAGGTTAGGGGAATATACTAAAATTTACGATGCTTGAGTTTCCATTATTACCGGTCTTAAATGTATCGGTAATATTGATGAGTTTATATATACTTCATCATCTAAATTGCCTTTGATGTCGAAGTATTTTTCCAACACTGTAGGTGGAATACCTAGGTCAAAACTGATACAACGTGTGAAGATGAAAAATTTTGATAACTCTGAAAATGTGCTGAACCTTGCGATATTATACTTTGTTCATACATTCATGTTTTCTCAGCATCGTGAATCACCCATCAGTTTAGCCCAATTCCAGATGGTTGAGGATGGTCAGTACAAACACTTTCCATGGGGAAAGATTACATTTGACATGTTGATGAACTCTTGGAGGCAGGATTTCTTCGTCGCGAAGCAGTTATATTTTTTGGGTGGCATGCCACATGTACTCAATGTTTGGATGTTTGAGTGTTGTTCTAAGGTAGATAATAAAACTGTTATCCACCAGAGAAATATTATACCAAGAATATTCAACTGGTCTGTGGAGTGTACCAGGCCAAAGTATGAGCCTTTTATGGCTGGCATGTTCAGCAAGGTAATTGTATACTTTTAATTTTTTTCTTTTTCAATTCAATTTATTGAAGTCCTAATATTTCATTTTGAAATTCACTTTTCAGTTTTCTTACAAGAATATACAACCTACAAGTGAAAAAGTTTAGAGATTGGATTTGTCTTTTACAGAAGATTTTGAGATTTTTAATCCACTTTCAATATCTGTTGCTTTAATATCTGCTGATCGGATGTTGAAAAGGCGGGCCGATGAAGAATAACCATGTGTTATTACTGCAGCTAAAGACTTTGATGATTTTAGCACTATACCACCACGGGAGATTCTGATAAAAGTTGGTTTATCTTCACCTTTATCATCTGAACAAGCACCGAAGAGAAGAAAGACAGTTATGTTTCAGGAAGAAAGTCCGGAGTTGAAGGATGATGAGAATTTTACACTTGCTCATTCAGTACGTCATGTGTCGGGTTCTTTTACTAAAAATCAAGAGGGTTCAACAGATAAGGCATCAACTCAACTTGAACATGGTCATCAAGGAGAAATTAGTGTGTCTTCTGAGGGTGACCAAGTCAAGTCTTCTCCTTCATCTACCACAACGCCTCAAGGGCGTTCTAAGTTAACATTAGACGTGGAGGAGATAAAGACTTACATCAACTACTATGTAAGTTAACTTACTCATTGATATTTTCTTTTAAAAAGATTAAGTTGTTTCTAATTTAATTTTTTTTTTGTACGTTATAAGATTGATAAAAAAGTTGTTGAGCTATTAACAGTAATATCCAATATACCTGGTAAGGTTGTTAAAGCTTTTAAGAAAGAAGAAAATAAAGAATCACCGGTATAAAATTTTTTAACATTCAACTTTATCTTACTTTGATGAAATATTCATACATGCGTATTGTTATTTTATGTAGGATGAGAAAATGATTGATACAGAACAAGGTCACGGAAAACAATCGAAAAAAATGGACAACTCATCTTTGGAGGATGTGACGGTATTTTTCTCAAAAATATGGGTTTTGTTACTATAAATCTGTATATATACCATATGTAAAACATTTTTTTTTAACGTTATTAAATAGTATGGAGATGAGCCCAAGGGTCCATTGACTGAAATCATAAATGACGATTCAGTTGCAAATCAACCTGCGGTCACGGATATCCAAGAATGTGTCAACACAAATACTGAATGTACAACCAAAACTGACGTTCAAAGCAATCAAAAGGTATTTTGAATAACAGGTATCTATATAAAAGTTACGTACGTCCTGATTCTTGGTAGATATGTCTGAATAACCTTATACATAAATAGGTTTTCTATAACTTTTAGTTGTTACCATAAGTGTTTTGCTATGTATGATAAACATTATACAATAAAAATAATGTATAATTACATTTATACATTCAAACCTGACATAACCCTGCTCCTTTTTTTGTTATTTAAAAGAATGAAAGTGAGACCATGGATCCACAGTTTGAAACCATAAAAGACGATCCCACTGTAATTCAATCAGTGGACATGGATATCCAATCATGTGTTAACATAAATACTGAATGTACACCAGCAACTGACGTTAAAAGCGATTGGAAGGTATTTTGAATAAATTTTACATATATAAATATTACATATTATTGATTGTGTATATATATGTATGAATAACCTTATACATACATATGTTGCTTAGTGTGTCTAGATATGTATGAATAACCTTTATACATATATATGTTGGGTATAACTATTATCTGTTACCACTCCTACTTTGGTATGACTAATTCTGCTTATACATATATAGGTTATGAATAATGAGATTTGTACAATCATGCGAGATTCATTCAAAACACATTCATATTCATGTATGTAGGATGCTTTCGGTGGCATAATACCAGATTCTGTTCAAGACGCTGTTGATGCACTCTTATTTGGGTTGTCGACACCTTCTGCCACAAAGGCGTTGGATGCTGGTACGCCAAATATAACGTTTGAGAGCCAATGGACCCTTTCGGGCAGTCAATTTCTACCCGACTTCCAGATGCTCAAGTTCTAGAGTGCAAAGTCGCTAAAGCATTAGTAAAAAGGAACCGAAAGAAATCAAGGGTTTTCAAGTCTCTGTACGTAACAAAATTTGGTTCAAGCTCTAAGGATGAGGGAAATTCTAATAATGAAGAGAAGCAGAAGTATGCTTTTGATGGTTGTACCATTCACCAAGAGTTTCCTAATCTATTGTTGTTAGATTACTCTCAATAGATTGTCGTAGGGTTGTTGAAATATCATTCTAGCAAGTAAGTGATTTGAAAACTTTTTTCATTTTTTATTAAAATAATATGTCAACATAAATGCTTGTGATGTTTATACATTGTTAATTGTACAGAAAATAAATCGACAATCACTATCTGAAAAAGGAGCAGGGTCTAGGCTATCTACAGTTGGACTTTGTCGTTGCACAACCACAGTCAAAGAACTAATTCTACCTCATGTTGCAACCTAAAACATGCTGGAACGATGCGGTAAATTAAACTAACTTTATTCCAATGGTGTTAATACTTATCCGAGACATACTATTGTTTGAGTTTTGAAATAATTTTTTATTTGATGTGAAATTTGTATTATAAAAACTCTTAGAATGAGTTGAACAGTTTTATGTCTAACAGTTATAGAATGAGTTGAACAGTTTAATTTTATCTTATATAAATTAGAAAGTATAATACAATATCATACATATATACCAATATTTTGGTAGATTGTAAATACTACATACAACAGTGAGTTCATACATTAAAAGTTAACTATGCTACATTATAATTCGTACGGTGTCATTAATTTATATTTATGCCAAACAATAATAAAAAAATCTTGCCTCATACATATAAATTGAATTATAATACCTTATTGTCCAGGTAGCACATGTTATTATTAGAGGATGAACTGTAATACCATATAATACATGTTCTTATTGATTTAAACTAAATTTTTTTTCTATTAAATGATGTAATGTATTGCATTATAGATAGAAATAGATGTATAATACAGTATCATACATCACTGTTCCATTTGTTTTTGTTGTTTAAACATGAAACTGCATCTGTGTTCAATTATGAAAAGTTAATACATATAGTATAACACTTATATCATACATATAGTATCAGTAGTTGATAATTTATCATACATAAATAATGTATAACACTTTATCATACATATAGTATAAATAGATATGGCAGTACATATAGTATAAGTAGTTACACAAAACTAATACATAACACTTTATCATACATTAGTTTCATTTTATTTTGGTTTTTCAAACATGAAACTATATATGTGTAGAGTTATGAAAAAACTTACCAATTAAGTAGATATGACTGTTTAGTTTTTTTGCAGCTAGAACATGCATTAAAAGTTTTGATCATACATAAACATAATTTATAACACTTTATCATACATACAGTACCAGTAGATGAAACATATGTGAGTATAGGATGTATTTGTTTCTTTAGTTTTAATCTTTCAACATGTTTGCACATGTAGCATTTAGATGTGATCTTCTACCACTTAAGAAAGAAATCGAAGCTGCAACTCTGTGATAATTACAGATACATTACAACCAGCTACTTCTTCAAGACATATATAGAGAAGACATATAGTCAATATTATTCAGATTCTTCATCCGTTCAGATATCTTCACAACAAGACTATGCCAAATCATTTGTTGTAGCCAAAAATGAAGATTCAATCACAAACACAATTAATGGATTTTGTATTCCTGCTGAATTACCATGAAATATGGTTGATGAGGTTTATGTTTCAGTAAACTGTGGCAAAAAATTTCATTGGGTGTTGGCTGTAATTGTGATGAAGGAGAGAGTGATTCATGTCTACGACTCATTAGCAAGTAAAAGAAAATGGGAACCACCAAACGAAATACAAAAGTTGACAGTGATGCTCCCTACTTACTTGTCAGACAGTGATTTTTCTGAAAAAACAAAGCGAATTGACTGGTCATCGTTGAATGCATACAGAGACAAGTTTGGTTCGCGCACTCAATTTATCAATCAAAACCCATTTGATGTGGACTACGTTCAAAACATACCACAACAAGTGTCTGATAGTTTGTAAGTGATTTTGATTTACATTTTTATAACATGTATAATAATGTTATAATTATTGAACGACTGTTATCTCATAATTTTTTTTCAAATCAGGGACTGCGGCATCTTTGTGGCTGCATACGCAAAAATTTAAGTGAAGGTATGGATGTGCATTTATGTGGTTTTGATACTGGTAGTCAACGTGCACGTTATGCTTCTTTGCTTTGGCATTACGGAGTTACAAAGGTTAAAGAAGCATACACAAGTGACAATGACGATCCTCCTCGTCCTAGGAATAGTTGGCTCCAATTAGCTGATGAAAGTGCAATTGTAACTTTAAATAAATTTTTATTTAAAATACTCTGCATAAAAATATCTATTTTATTTTTTAGTCGTTGTTGTTAGACAGTTTGAATACATGTTATTTTTTGGTGTTGAAATTTAATTTAGGTTTTATTGATGTCCTAAATCTTTTTATATATACATATCTTTTAATTAAGTATTTTGCAATAACGTACAACTATTGCATTGTTACTACAAAATTTAATTAATATATAACAATAAATTACACATTAATATTTTATTGTTTATCTAACGTATAAATTTTTTCAGTACATAAGTTCATTTATAAGATAATAACATATATTGTCTGGATTATACATATTATCTAATACATTGAACATGTGTCTTGAACACTTAAAGACATGTATAATATATTATCATACATATATTTATAATAAATAACGAAAATGCTAACATCAAGCAACAAACTAAATTATAAAACTATAACATACATTTATAACATCATGTTAGTGTATTTTTGTTTTTATTACTTTTTGATTGTTTTCAATTATAAATATATGATTGATACGCAAATAAGAGGAAGTTATACCAAAGTCAATTTACATCATACATAAAAACTTAAGTATAATGTAGCATCATACTTATTTGTAAAAGTTAAAAATAAAAACAAAAATATTGAAAGTTATACACTCAAAAATTTAAATAAAATTTTAAAAAATATTATACATTATATAATGGCAAGTTAAATTTCATGAAAATGACATACATGAGTGTGCATTTACTTTGGAATAATTGACAAGACACTGAACATGTGATCAAATATAAGAAAGATTATACATTACAAAGCTATGGCATTGCGATCCATGTATAAGAATTAATTATACATAAACAATAAAGCTAGCACATTATTGTGAAAATTGACGAAACAGTTATTAAGATCTAAAATTTAAAAAAAAATATAAATTGTAGTTCAAAATAATTCACTGGTATCAACACAAACTAAGTAAAGTGATTATTCAATCAAGACCAATCTAAGCATCAACATATAGAAAAACAAATTATCTTATTCAAGTTTCCTTTGGAAAAAAATTGCACGACCTTTGGTTGTGACCTGCACATTCGCATTTTCCGCAACAGTTTGAACTTGAAGAAAGTGATTCACTTGATTTCAAATGTCTTTCTTTCTTTGGCCTACCCGGAGGTCTTCTGTGTTTAGGCGGCAAAACTTCTTCATCGTCAACAAATTGGGGAACATTCCAATTCTTCATGTCTAACATTGGAACTATCGGGAGTTCATACGTCTTGACAATTGTTTTTGGCCTGTAAAATTCTGAGCAGTAACGACCATAATCTTTTATATCTATACTTTTTATCTTTAACACAATAATTCCATATGGACAAGACATTTCATCAAGTTGATACCGGCTACAGTTGTACGTGCCATGTTCAATATCCACAATGTACCTCCTTCCTGATTCATACACATAGTAAAGATAACTACCAGCTGTCTAAACCTGTTAGAAATAAATTAATTAGTACATATGCTAAAATAAAAAATTATAATGAATGAAAAAGAAAATTAATTTTATAAATATTTTAATACATACCGTCATCCTCAAAGCCTTTTCCCCATTAAGAGTCAAAATTTCTTGAAATTTTCTCCCGAGTGTTGTGTTGGTATAAGATGCAATTTCACTATTCTTACAATTTCATGCGACAAATAAGATTCAAACTTCTTCAAGGAAACCTAGAATAGGAAGTTCTCTATCCTCTACCAAACACCCGTTAGTACATTCAGTTTTATTGGAGGTCATCATTCTACCTCTATTAACAGGAGAGTGACATCTTGATCATTTTTCATATCCAACTTCTTTCAGGTATTCCTTAACCCTGTGATCAATCTTAGCAACCTTTGACATTATGTAATCAAAATCTTCTTTTCTATATGCTTTAGCCATGGAATAATAAAGGTCACTAAGTCTATCTTTGCTTTTTCTAAAATGTGTGCAAATATTTTTTCATAAATGTCAAATACATGCTAGATGAGGGACATTAGGATAAACAATGCTCACACCTTTTATTATACTCTCGTTTCGATCCGATACAACACACATATTGTCTCATTCCCCAAATGCTTCCCTAAATTGATGAAAAAATCATGTTCAAGCATTGTCATTCTCCGAATCCACAACGCCGTAAGCTAATGAAAGAATAAAGCCTAAATTTAAAAAAGAAAGTCAAATAACATATATGTATGTCAATATTATAGGCATTGTATTTGCAATTCTGGAAATCATTATACATGCAGTAGCAATGCATAAGCATATTATACATACTCAGCAATGTATAAGCACATCCAATACATAGAAATTTGCATAATAATCACAAAGTCAAGTATAACAGTAATGACTAATACCTGCACCATCTAGTGTGCTTGCCGAAACAAAGGTTCCTTGGTATGAACTGCTCAAATGAGCACTGTCAACAACAAAAACAGGTTGGCAAAAATTAAAATTCCTTACCATGGGATGTAACGCAATAAACAAGTATTTAAACTCATTATCTAATGCCTTATGCATCCAAATGTGCGATTCGGGATACACTTAATTCAGCATATAGATATAACGGGGCATTTTTTGATATTCATCAGCTGGTCCACCTCTAAGCATTGTAATTTCCTTCTCATTTGCACGCCAAGCCATCATGTAGTTAATATCAACTCCATAAACAACCTTCATCTCTTCAATTGTGTCTGTGGGTGTGTGTATTCTCTTGTGATTAATTAAATTTGGTGTTGTAAATTCACTCACAAAAGTTGTTGTCGCAACCAAGTTATTCAGTACTTATCACTAAGACTGCATGTATGCCCCGAATCAAATATTTCGGATTGATTCATACAAGAGGCCTCGAGGATCCATTTGTAGTCTTTATTACGATCGTACAGTATATAACTGCATCAAATATAAATAGGTAATCAATGTATGAATATGGATATAAAATTCATGAGTTTAATTAAAATGCACAAAATCCCTCTGTTACGGTCTGATTATACATTCATTTGAATGTATGAGTAAATATTATACAATATTAGTAACTCTTTCAACAAACAAATAACAGCACCCAAACAACAACTCCTTCAAAACACCTATTACAAAAAAACCATTCATTAAACTTTCAATAAATTAAAATAATATTTCTGTTCATACATTATTAGTAACTCTTTCAACAAACAGATAAAATAATATTAGTGTTGAAGCCATTAGATATCGCATATTTTGTCATTACTGCAGTCAGAGTTTGCTTATCATTATAAAGTTGGCTAACCATTATTTTGGTGTTCTTGCAATCAGTAATGAAGTTTTTCACTTTCAATTTTGGAACGTATAATGAATACTGAT
This sequence comes from Capsicum annuum, assembly GCF_002878395.1. NCBI lineage: Eukaryota > Viridiplantae > Streptophyta > Magnoliopsida > Solanales > Solanaceae > Capsicum > Capsicum annuum. The sequence continues at coordinate 87,580,805 of NC_061120.1, read as the reverse complement.
TTTGCATTTCAACAATCGTTAACGCAACAGAATCAGATTCACTACCTTCAATACAAAGTACAACCCCTGTTTTTCCTATCAAATTTGATTTTCTTATTTGATTTATCGAAAGTTGATATACGCAGTGGAAAATTAACAAACCGCAAATTTTGTTTCTTTAACTCAATGTATACCCGCACTCCATTGTCATTTCTTATGATAATTGGATACGAATTGCCATCAACAATGTATTTTACTTTGATTTTTTTACGAGCTTCATCAATATTCAATTCCATTGCGATCGTAGAAATCAATTCAAAAAATTAATACTTTCTGAAATAATAAATGCATCCCTTTTGTAGGATTGATAAATAATTTCTGACTCTCAAATACCGGAATGACGCAACAATATGGGGATGTTCATATTTTTTTTCGAGAATTGAAGAAAGAAGAAGAAGACTTTTTTTTTCAAAAAAAATTTTCAACAATGACCAAAACTGACAGTGATGTTTAAGAGTTTTTGTGAATTTAAATTTCAGTTACTATATTTAATTATACACTACATAATTATTGGTAATTAATGACTTTATTTAAGGGAATGAAATATTTTATCTAATTACTCTTTCCATGAATGTAGGCAAATCTGTTTTATCATACATCACTACACTGTATAAGAAACTATCGAATGTATAAGTATATTTAAAAAAATAGGGAGAGAGAAAGCCTAAAGGGATTATATGTAAATACTTTCACTAAACACGAGATTTCTGTGGTTTACACAATTATTTAACTGCCAATTTGACATTGTTACTACTCCCTCCGTTTCAAACTAGGTGACTTTTATAGTGTGTTTAAAAAGAACGACTCATTTTTAAATTTGAATATGATTCAGTTTGAATTTCCCATTTTACACTTAGTGAGAATCTTTTATACACGGACAAATATCGAAGATTACAAGTTTTCAAAAATTTTATAGCCACACTTGACATGTTTAATATCATAAGTTTCAAAAGTAAGAAATTACATGTTATAGCCCCAATAGTGCGTGACTTTGAATTTTTGACCCCAATAAGAAAAGTTTTTAAAGACTAGTCTTCCTTCTTTTTTTAGTACAAGTACAATTTTACCCTCTACACCTCAAATATTTTTTAAACTTTTCATACTCATTTGTCTCTCAAATTCTATTTTATTTTTATTATTTTCACTTTTTTAATTTTTTTGTTTAATTTTATTTTCATGTTTTTATTTATTTGTCTCAACCTTTATTTTTTTCTTTTTTCTTTTTTTTTCTCAAACATCATTTATTTCTTTATTTTTTTTTTTAATTCATTTGTCTCAACCTTTATTTTTCTTTTATTTCTGTTTTTTATAATTTCTTTTTTTCCCTCATTTTTCTCAAACTTTATTTTTATTTTTTCCTCTCATTTTTATTTTTCTCAATTTTTTTTAATTCTTTTATTTTTTCTTAATCTTTATTTTTTTTTGCCTTTTTTTTCTCAATCTTTTTTTTTATTTCTCTATTTTGTTTGATCGCTTTTTTTTTTCTCAACTTCTACTATATTTTGCTGATAAATAAAAAATTGGATAATCCGCAAACGGATCTTCTTTTCTTGACATCAAAGCAAATTTAAGGGCATGAATTGTTGTTAGGAAGTTCTTTGGGATAAGTTTTGCCTCTAAGACAAAAATTATAGAATAACTCATAAATCAAGGCACAATGTGGTAGTGTCAAGTCTTGCTTGTGGAGCATAACTTGTTGTTTGAAAATCCTTGAGTTAATTCTTGCTTCTAGGACAAGAGTTAAAGAACATCTCATAAATCAAAAAACAATGTGGTAGTGTCAACACTTGTTCATTGGACGTAACTTATTCTTTTGGAAGGTTCTTGGGCTAAGTTTTGTCTTAGAGGCAAGACTAACAGAGCATCACATAAATCAAGACACAATATGATAGTGTCAACTCTTGTCCATGGGGCGTAACTTGTCGGCTAAGTCTTGCCTCTAAGGCAAGCGTTATAGAATATCTCGTAAATCAAGACACGGTGTGGTAGTATCAACTTTAGTCCATGGGGCATAACTTGTTGTTTGAAAGTCCTTGGACTAATTCGATACTCTAATGCAAGAGTTATAGAGCATCTCACAAATCAATACATAATGTGGTAGTGTCAACTCTTACAAATTAACTTGTTGTTTAAAAGTCTTTAATTTATAAAATATCTCATAAATCAAGACACAATGTAGTAGTGTCAAATCTTGTTCGTGGAGCGTAACTTATTATTTAAAAGTCCTTGGTCTAAGTCTTGTCTCTAAAACAAGAGTTATAGAACATCTCATAAATCAAAACATAATGTGATAGTGTCAACTCTTACCCACTTATTATTTGAAAGTCCTTGGGTTAAGTCTTGCCTGAAAGGCAAGAGTTATAAAATATCTCATAAATTAAAACACAATGTGGTAATGTCAAATCTTGCCCATAGGGCATAACTTGTTACTTGAAAGTCCTTGGTCTAAGTCTTGCCTCTAATGGAAGAGTTATAAAACATCTAATAAATCAATACACAATATAGTGGTGTCAACTCTTATCCGTGGGGCATAACTTATTATTTGATGGTCCTTAGGCTGAGTCTTACATCTAAGACAAGAGTTATAGAGCATTTCATAAGTAAGAAACACAATGTGTTAGTGTTGACTCTCGCCCAATATACGTAGCTTGTTAGAAGATTTTTGGGATAAGTTATACCTCTAAGGAGAGAGTTTGTAGAACATCTCATAAATGAAGACATAATGTGGTAGTGTTAACTCTTGTCATGGGACTTAATTTGTAGTTTGAAAGTCCTTGAGCTAAGTCTTTTCTCTGAGGCAATAGTTGTAGAACATCTCATAAATGAAAACATAACGTGGTAGAGTCAACTCTTGTCTATGAGGCATAATTTGTAGTTTAAAAGTCCTTGAGCTAAGTCTTGTCTTTAGGCAATAGTTTTAGAATATCTCATAAATGAAAACATAACATGGTAGAGTCAACTTTTACACATGGGGAATAATTTATAGTTTGAAAGTCCTTGAGCTAAGTCTTACCTCTAAGGCAATAGTTGTAGAACATTTCATAAATGAAAACATAACATGGTAGAGTCAACTCTTGCCTTGGGGCATAATTTGTAGTTTGAAAGTTCTTGAGCTAAGTATTATCTCTAAGGCAATAGTTGTAGAACATCTCATAAATGAAAACATAACGTGGTAGAGTCAACTCTTATCTATGAGGCATAATTTGTAGTTTAAAAGTCCTTGAGCTAAGTCTTGTCTTTAGGCAATAGTTGTAGAATATCTCATAAATGAAAACATAATATGGTAGAGTCAACTCTTACACATGGGGAATAATTTATAGTTTGAAAGTCCTTGAGCTAAGTCTTGCCGCTAAGACAATAGTTGTAGAACATCTCATAAATGAAAACATAACTGGTAGAGTTAACTCTTGCCCGTGGGGTATAATTTGTTGTTTGAAAGTCCCTGAGCTAAGTCTTGCCTCTAAGGTAAGAGTTATAAAACATCTCATAAATCAAAATACAATATGGTAGTGTCAACTCTTGCCCATGAAATATTGTTGTTTGAAAGTCATAAGTCTTGCCTCTACAATGTGGTAGTGTCAACTTTTGCCCTTGTTATTTGAAATTCATAAGTCTTGCCTTTATAATATGGTAGTGTCAACACTTGCTCATGAGATGTAACTTGAATGGAAGAAATCGAAGAAAAGAACAAAAATAATAAAAATTGTGGAAAAAGAAGAAAATGAAGAAAAATATTAAAAAAATAAAGGTTGATAAAAATTTAAAAAAAGATTAAATAAAAATAAAGGTTGAGAAAAATTAAAAAGAAAAAAAGATTTTTTTTTTTTAATAAAAGTAGACATTGAGAGGTATAAAGAAAAAAAATAAGGGTTGAGAAAAACTAAAAAGAACAAGAAAAAAAGAGGAAAGAAAAAATAGAAAATAAAAAATAAAAAATCAAAGTAAAAGAAAAAAGAAAAAAAAGTTGAGAGGAAAAAAAGGAAAAAAGTAAGGGTTGAGAAAAAAAAATCAAAGTAAAATTAAAGAAAGAAAAAAATAAAAGTTGAAAGATATAAATATGAAGTTGCTATCCATTATGAGATTCATTTATGAAATTTACTCCATTAGTTAGGGACAATTTCATCCAAAAAAATATTAGTTAATAGGTTAAGACTATTTTAAGAAATCTTTTTTATTTAGAGCGAAAATTTAAAAGTCATCCCAATTTGAGTCTATTCCTGAGATTTATCCTTTCAAAAATCCTCAAGTTAGGTAAATTCCAACTCCCTAAAAATTAGGTGTAAACAACATAAATCCCCTAGACAGTGAAAACAATTACACAAAATCCCTTCTTGTTTTCTTTCTCCCTTTTTTTGCAAACATACTCATACATTCGGTCACATATTATACATTGGTCGAATGTATGATGTAACAGCTAATCCTATATTTAAGGTAAGAGAATCTTTAATTATTTTACAGTTGCTTAATTAAAGGCAGTAATTAGCCAACATTAAGTCATTTATTGATAGAACATGTAATTGATATTTTAATTTTAAAAATTTTACTATACATAATTTTTTTCTCCTATGATTCATGATCTGGAAAGCCAAAAAACAATCACTTTCTTCTACATTCGTTCTCCAAAACTACTAAAATCTTCTTCTACATACGTTCTTCAATACTACTAAAATCAATATGAATATCCTCATATTGTTGCGACATTCTGAAATTTGGGAGTCAGAAATTAGTTATAGGTCATACAAAAGTGACGCAATAGTAATTTCAGTAAACGCGGACGAGTCGATCTCACCCGCAGGACTTGCGGTTTCTTTCCAAATGAATCATGAAGAATCTAATATGGTTTTCTATGTGCGGATACTTTGAATGGTTTTGGTTGTATAAATATTTTTTATTAATTTTTTTTTGTTGAATGCTGGAGTAAGTAATTTATATTTTTTTTATAAATTATTGATGTTAGTTTCTTTAATCAATGATTTATATTAGTATAAAAATTTTAAGTTTTTTCCCTATATCATAGTTCGTAACCATATAACTTGAAGTTAGAACAGTATTATAAAAGCACATTAATTATGTAACTTACTCTCTATAGGAGTAAGTAATTGTTGAAACGCACGGTGTATTAAAATGTTGTACATTAATAGTTAATGCATAATAAATGTATGATGTAACATTATACATTTTTAACATGTATAAGGTTTTTTAAAAAAAATAAATTATACACAGTATCATTCCAGTAAATTTACGAATGTATAATATGTTTTTATACAGTCAAATCAATGTATAATATATGTGTGCCTTTCCAATAAACATTTGAATGTATAATAAGTTGTTATACATTCAAAGCAACGTATAGTGATACTGTGTCATTCCAGTAGACTTACGAATGTATTATATTTTATTATACATTCATATCAATGTATGATACACTACAAAAAATAGGTCAAATTGGGGGGGTTAATTCTAAGGTTTGCGGGGGTTTAAAACCCCCAAAAAATATAATTACGGGGGTTCCCGAAACCCCCACAATTCGATCCATCATAAACAGGTTGCGGTAGTTTTTTTTGAACCCCCATAATTAATTTGCGGTGGTTATTTAGCAGGGGTTTCGACCCCCGCTACTCTAAATTTAATTTTTTATAATAAATTTTTATTTAAAAGTTGCGGGGGTTTAAAACCTCCGCAATTTTATTTTATTTTTTGGACCGCCATAATTAATTTACAGCGATTATTTTACGGGTGTTTAGACCCCTGCTACTCTAAATTTAATTTTTTTATATTAAATTTTTATTTAAAAGTTGTGGGGATTTAAAACCGCCACAATTTTATTTTATTTTTTTAAAAAAAAATTGATTATCAATTTTTCAATTGATCAATATAAGCATTTGTCATAAAGGTTTTCATGTCAAGAACTCAATACTAAAAGAACATAAGTGCAAAGGTTATTCAAGTATCATTCCATTAGGTATCAAACACAACTGTCAACAATTCGATAACTTAACCAAAAACATCCTTGAAATTAAACTGCCCACCCTCCTTTAAATTAACCTCAACAGCGTGAATGAACTCAAATATATAGATGCTCAGTCGTGCAGTGTCCTCAAAATGTCTTCATCCCGGTACAAATAAAACCTGCCACAAGATCATCAAGAATGTTTAGAAAAATGAATAAATCTCTAAAATTTAATAGCCAATTTCATTAGTAAAGTCCCATCGTGAGCGAGTGATATACCATCTTTAAGAAAGAACGACTATTATCAAAGGCATTGATACAATGTTATGGTCTAAGGTTGAGAAACAGTTTGGCAAATTATTGAGTGTTCTTTATAGTCCTCTCCCCCCCGGTAAACCTTTCTTGTTCACCTTCAAAAGTAGAAAAAAGATACCGAGAAAGAGATCAGGATCTTGAGGAAAGAAAGAGTTCAACCTTTAAGATCATGCATAGATAGAAATAACTCTTCGATTTTATATTGACTCCTACAGAGGCCAATCAGAGAATAGGCTGCTTGGTTCATTGATGACAGGATTAAAATACCGCATTTTATGTAATGAAAGATGGCATGTACAAGACAAAAATAGCATATCTAATGGTTACTTAATGGAGATTAATGATACCTGGAAGTTCATTGAGAAGATGAACATCATTTAAATTCTTAAGAAGCAGCTATGAATAGCCAAAACTGTTACAGTTGCTCTCTACCACGTGAATTTAACTACTAGTTCATGAAATTTGTACAATTAATTACCTAAAGCAGTAAACTGAAAGTATTCTCCACCTAATTGAAGTGTTTAAGCACATTGCACGCTTTCAATTATTGAAATTATGGAAAGCCTGAGTCTCTCCCAAAAGAGATTTGAGGTCCACTTGATAATCTCTTGGTTTCAAGGGCTTCCTTTGCACTGGAGGTCCTCTTGCTGCAGAAAAATGATTATATTTTCAAGTAAATAAAACTTTATGCTACAAGGTTTCAACTTTCATGTTCTAAGGTTAACACACTAAGTAAAACATAGGCAATCCATCATCAATTGCACCTACATCCTAAATTAGTTGGTGTCGGCTATATGAATCTTATATTGTACACTAATAAAGACCTTGGTCCAAACTAGTTGGGATCAACTATAGCAATCATCAATATTCTTCCTACACCGTTGTAGCACATTTTATTTCTCCACTAAAGAACATCACATGTATATGACGCTAACATACAAGTCTCTGGCCAAACTTAGAACAAATCTAAACAAAACAACTCAAGTTAAACAACCAAATACAAAGAAATTCTGAAATAAAAACTAGCAATTATGATACTTACACTTTGATTTTCGACCCTCGACCTCCTGCACCAAATTGCAAATCAACCATGTCAATTATCAAGTAAATAACTAAAACGTGAAGAAGATAAAAATAGAAAGATAATTTATGATATTAAAAGACCTGTTCTTCGCGGTCACGAGCACATTGCATAATCTCTTAAAGTGAAAAAGCTGAGGTTACATGATTATTGGATCACTCCATTACCTCAGAAATTCACCTTGTTGCTGGAACTGTTAGTTCAGAACAAGGTCCGATTACAATCCCTCAAACAATGAGAAGATTGTCCATCTTTGTTGTTATCCTCATTTCAAAAATCATTCAACAAGGGTTGATCAATTGACAAAAAATATTTTTTGATGATGATATATTTAAGCATATTTAGCATCCGGTACCATCTCTACCCCGTATCCAAATGACACATCTACAGACAAATATAGTTGCGCTCATATTTTTTTCATCTACACCTTAGGAAACAAAGAAGTTGATCCAAAGAAACAACCCCCCCTAGAAGTTGATTAAGTCCCTACATAAGGGAAGAATGACCAAATACACAAACCATATTCAGAATTTCTATGACATGAATGTTTTGTCTAACAACTTTTACAAGCTATGCAGATTGAATAAGAAGAAACTGCTAATAAGCTCTGCAAATTAACACAGTTGTTCAAACAATGAATATATTGGATGTATAACAAGGGTCACAGTTAAACAAAATAAGAGCAGACACCAAGAGATACCAACCTCTCTTCGATTGTCAAAATGAAATGGACGATGGACAAAAAGAAAGAAAAGAAAAGGAGAAATAGGGGGTGGAGAGAGGGGGCGGCGGCGGCTTTGTTTTGGAAAAATAGAATTAAGGTTTGTTGATTTTGTTTAAAAAGGAATGGGATAAGGATTTGATCTCAGCCATTGGATCATTTTTTATCAATGGCTGAGATAAAATCTGATAAATTAATATTGAAGAAGAGTTAAAAATTCTGGTTTAATTTATGGACAAAATTGATGTCAAAATTGACTAAAATTGATATCAATTGGAATAAAAATTGACTAAAAAATAACCACAAGAAAGGAAAAGATATAGTAAATATTAATAAAATGATATAAAATATTATATTTGAATTAATAAATTATAAAAAATAATAGTAAAAGAAATAAAATAATTTGTATATTTTTAAAAATCATGAATGTGACACTCCGTTATTTATATAATACAAGAATAACGTGTAAAAAATATTAATATCTGAAATTAAATAATTTTGATAAAATAGCAGCCTAAGAGAATACCAGGAGGTCAAAATTGGGTATCAACAACAACAACAGCAACAACAGCAACAACAACAACAACAACAACAACAACAGCGGCAGCAACAGCGACAGCAACAACGACAACAATAGTGACAGCAACAACAACAACAACAACAACAATAATAACAATAACAAATAATAATAGTAATAATAATAAATCAATCAATCAAGGTGACATTTTTTATTGTTTCCCTTATGAGATTTCGAGAAAATTAATACAACAACTAACCTGATTTAGTCACACAAATCGGGGTCTATAGAGGGTACAGTATACGCATACCTTATCGTTAAGGTAAATAGGTTGTTTTCAGCAGAACCCTTGTTCAAGAAAAATAGTCTAAAGCTATCCAATTTCAAGAAAACATATAGTGAAAATTGATTTAATCTTAACCGTTGATCAAATATGATGAACGGTTGAGATTAGAATTGAGGAGATGAGTTAAATTGTGATTAGAAATTGGGTTAAAAAAGATTGAATTGAGGATTTCGATTAAGTCAAATTAAACTCAATTGACACAAATTGAGTATAAAATGGCTAGAATTTAAATAAATTAGGAAAATTGAATTGAATTTGGTTGATATTTAATAAATATAGTAACTATATAAATTAATATTAAAAATAAATAAAATTATTATTTTTAAATTAATTATAAATAAATTATGTAAATAAAATTAATGATGTCAATCACATAATAATGTCAATGCATTTCGTATACTACAAATAATTTTTGATTAATTAATTTTTGAATACGGTATTATACATATAGTAATACAACGTATTAACCCGATGAATTATTGGTTAATTAGCTTCATTATTATAACTTCAATAGTGTATTAATACCTCGATCATACGATGTTAATATGTTATTCAAAATATTTGGGTGTATAAATTATATATATATATATATATATATTTGATTGACTATCAACTTCAAAATATGTACTATATACATCACATACATGAGTATATTACCTCGTTATACAACGTGTTTCATATATACTCTGATGAATTATCGTTTAATTTAACTTATATTAATATATTATAACTTCAACAATATATTACTACCTTGATCAATTGCTCGTATGATGTCAATATATAATTGAATACATTTAATTTTTTCAAAATATAAAAATTATTTATTTAATAGTAACTTAAAAATAGCAAATATCTACGAACAACGTCGTTTTTATAAAGTTAATTTTTATTTATTTTTAACAAACGTGACATTGTCCATCGCTTTTTGTAAAAATACAAAAAAATAAAAATAATTAAAAAATGCGATGGATAGAGGGGGTTTTTAACCCCCGAAAATAGATTCAATAAATATCGGGGGTTAAAACCCCCGCAAATATATTCAACGGATATCGGGGGTTAAAAACTCTCGCAAATTTATAAATTTTAGCGACAATTTTTTAACCCCCGCAATTCATACTATTTTACGGGGGTTAAAATAACCCCCGCAAAAACTCCCCACAATTAACCCTGTTTTTTTGTAGTGATATAGCATCATACATTATAAATGTGCATGGTATTAACAATTTTTGTAATTTCTTTACAAGTAATAAACGTTTTACAACAATATGCTGTTATGTAATACATACGTTTAAAACGTAGTAGTCTTTAGTTCAATGTAAGATTCACTTATAAGAAAAGGTACATAATAGGAAATATACTATGTGTTCAAAATACAATGTCAGATTAATTAGTAATATGTTGTTTTAATCATTAACAAAATAAGTGAAAGGGAAATTCAATAAGTACCATGAATCAGTTAGTAATATTGCAGTAGTGTCTTAGTGACTAAAAAGCATATTCTCATAACATGAAGACATCCATAAATTTAAATTAACATCCAGAAAGTAATCTTTGAATTCATTTAACATCAACCACAAAATTAAGATTAGTTGATTCAATTTCGACTTTTATTAAACAATGCTACTTTAAAGTAACAATTGCACTTTCATCAATTTCTTGGAGCACACTATTCCTTGGCTGAGGAGGATCGTCATTATCACTCGTGTACCCTTCATTTGCCTTTTCTACTCTGTAATGCCACAGTAATGAAGCATAACGTGCACGTTGACTTTCAGCATCAAACACGCATGAATGCACTTGCTGCCCTTCACTTAATATTTCTGCATAAGCAGCAACAAAGACGCGAAGTCCCTGATTTAAAATAAAAATAAAAATGAAGTAACAGTACGTACATTAATTTAAACATAGTTATACATTATAAAAAAAATTGTAATTTACTTACAAACTTTCAGATGCTTGCTGGGGTATGTTTTGAACATATTCAGCATCAAATGTGTTTTGATTGACATGTATGATGGTAGCTTATACATTTAAAAAATGTAATATCGGATATACTTATACATCTCAAATGTAATATCGAATATACTTAAACTACAGACAGACATGTATGACGGTAGTTTATACATTTTTAAAAAATTTTCTTTAATGAATAATGTCAACTTATACAATAATCTTTTTAACTTCCTCTTTTATGTACATCTTCTTATTGTATAATATAATGGAATATAAAGCAGAAAACTAATATTATACATTATTCTAAAAAATAAAGTAATGTATAATCAAATAATATAAATGTATAATATCAAATATGCCAAGAACAAAATCAACGAACATATTTTAGTCTTGAGCATCTAACTGACTAAGTCCTAAACTAAAACTAGGACGAGAATCCATTACCAAATTTATACTATATTGATTAAGCAATCGCAACTATAAACAAGAAATTCAAAGATCTGACTTGTATTATATGAAAAAAAAAATAGAAAAAATCAACTAACAAACTAGAATGAGATTGTAAAATAAGGTAATTTCATAAAAATCAACATGCAACCAAACAAGAATCTGAATAAGAACCAACAACTTTAAAACAAAAACAAGATCTGACTTTTAATAAATGGAAAAAAATGATATTATCGAACTATCACACTGAAATGGATTTGCAAAAGCAATTAATTTCATAAAAAACAAAAATGCAATAAAAAATCGACCCAGATTGTGATTTGGTAAAGTTGAAAAAAAAATTAAAAATTATTGAAAAAAATCAGTATATAAGTTCAATAAATGTTTGATAACTTACAAATTGGTAACCTCTAAGTATACGATTGCTTGAATTTGAGATCACCAGATGATATATTCAAATTCGAAAGAACTAAGACAAGCAGATATGGAAGACGTAAGACAATGGATACTGACGCTACTTAACCCAGAAAAACAATCTACCGCAAGAGCAATAAAAAAGGGATTTATTTCAGACGGACTGCTAACAAGATACTGTAAGATAATCGGACATAAATATCCAGACCACCAATGTTCGAGGTGCAATGGAGAAGATAATATTATTCCAGAGGTACATCTAGAATAAAGAAAATAAAATACCAGCTGGAAATACAAGATACAGAGCAATAATGGAGCAGATACAGAGCAATAATGGAGCAGATACGACAACAAGCGGAAGATATTCTTACGACAAGATAATATAAATCATTAATGTAAATTTTAACTTTTTCTTATCTTATCTTTTTAGGTAGACTAGACTTATAGCCCTACCTTTTTGACTTTTTAGGCCTTAGGTTTAGTAATTGTAAAAAACGTGTGAAAACTTAAAATGTAAAGATTGTAAAGTTTAGTTCTATATATATCAGAAGCAGAAGGCTTTGCAAAGGCAAGCCTTCATGCGTTGAAGCAAATCTCTCTCTCCATTCCACAAAAAAAAAAATATTACTCAGTTAATTAGATAAACATACTCCAATGGAAAAAGCTATGGAACAACAAAACTCAGAAACATCAAAGCTACCGGAACAGGTATATCTATTTATAATTATGAATAGCTAATTTCATAATTCCCAACAATCATGATATGATAAAATAAATTCATATTAGTTACTTTATAGTAGAATTATTCGAAGAATAATATGTTAAGAAGTTTATTAACAAAGAGGAAACGGAGAAATATCCCTAAGGACTATGCCATCCTAAAGGTGAAACCAATGAGGCAAGAAGCCGTGGCGGGGAGTAACCAGAGTAGAGGCGCTGTTTAAGGGAAAAAGTATCCGGATTACCATGTTAATAGTGACAGAAGAACATATTATTTAAGAATAATCTAGTATATAGTAAGCTAAGATGACTATATTTTATGTACATGGTTGAAGGGAATATTTTGAAAAAAGCAATTTTATGAAAATGAATGATAATATATCTGATGTGATGGTAGATAAATTCAAAATACTTATTTTGTATGCACTTAGAAATATAAAAGTAGCAGATATAAGAAAAATCATATTAGAAAAAGCTTTTGGTAAATATTAGATGTCTAGAATAAATTATATACCACAACTACCTAACTACTCTTATAAGTACTTACGATGATAAGTTACGTAAAATTTTTGGAAAAAGATATAAAAAACACTCAGTTACTAGAAAAACCGATAAAAATAAATATAAATAAATACATGGAAAATAAAGATATAAAATTTCTTAATAAAAATATGCAAAAACTACGAAAACTAAAACAAACAGCTACAAAACAATTTTAAAAATAGATCATTTAGATTATCTTAAAGTTTTAATATTATATATACTTAAAAACATAGAAATTATAGATATTAAGAAAATAATATTAGAAAAAGTAATAGACTATGAAATTGAAACTATAAATTATCTAGAACAGTTATACGAAGAAATTTACCCAGAAGGATATTATTCAGATTAAAAAAAATGTTAGAATATATTAGACAAACTAGAGAAAATCAAGAAAATCTAAATAATGAAATTAATTATAGAAACCGAATTAGACAAATAATGAAAGACCTAAAAGAAAAACTAATATGGATAGAAAAAACCTTAGAAAATTTAGATAAAAGTACATGTGATAGTTTATATAATTTAAAAAACTCACTACGAGAAGAACAACACAAAATAATAAATAACATTGAAAATCTAGAATTAGATATATATTATAGCACAGATAGGATAAATTATTATACAAGAATTTGTAACTCTGTAATTACAACAGGATAAAATAATTAATGAATATATCTTACGAAATAAGTAAAGATATTAAAACAAAATATCCACGCACTAATAAAAATAGATTCACTAGAAACCTACCAAATCTATTTAATCTATTAAATCCGCACACCCCCCTCCAAATGGTAAACTACTATCTCTCAAAGTAATATTATGTGGATATTCAGTGGTTCAATTTGTAAGTCACTAGTCACAATAACTTATCTGAAAGTTTCCTTCACATAAAATGTGAGCATAAAGAAGAATGAAGAATTGGAGACAACTTATTAAAAATTTAACTCCATAAAATAATTAACTATAACATACTTCCACAAGAAAAAAAAGAAAGAAGAGAAACAAACCTAAATCAAAACTTGAAGAGTGAGGAGAATGAGAAAAGTAAGATGAAAGTAAGATGAGGAAATAATGAGAACTCTCTGAAAACTTGGAAAGTAAAATGTAGTGAAGCAATTGAAGAGTTATAGGTTTTTATATTAATATTAGGTTTTGTATTAATCTGTTACTAATGGATAAATATTAGGGAAAAGGACAGCAATAGCACCTAAAACTAAAATAATATCATAAAAATAACACTCAAAATTAAATACCCTATAAATAGCCACAAATTAATTTCACTAGCTAACCTTCACTATCATACGCTTAAACATAATCGAAAATGTCGTTAAAGTAACTTTCTCTTTCTTTCTTTCCTTTTCATTCACAATTTCCTTTCCATTCAAACTCCCACACCTCCATTCTTTTACCTTTTTCGATACTTCAATTAATCTTTCTATTCCATAAACTTTGTATAAAATCTCCAAAAATCTGCATTCAATTAGCTTCCTATAATTTTTTTCCATTGTAAATTTGCTCAAAATTGATACAAAATAATGGCTTCAACTTCAGTTTTAGTTTCAATAATGATAAAATACGGAAGTCAGTGGATATCTGATGTTGAATTTAAGTGTATCAATGTGGTATAAAAGAGTATCAACTGAGTATAGGGATTGCATGTGCATGCAAAGAATTCCCTCTCCCTTTTTTAAAAAGTATATCAATGTAGTATAAAAGTGTATCAATGTGACATAAAAATGTATTAAATGGGTACTAAGACTGTATATGCATCCATAGGCTCCCCTTATCTTTTTTTTAAAAAAGTGTATCAATGTGGTATAAAAGTGTATCAAACTGGTATAAAAGAGTATAAATTGGGTATAGAGACTGTATGTGCATGCAAAGGTTCCCCTTCTCTCTTTTAAAAAATGTGTATCAATCTGGTATAAAAGAATATCTATTGGCATATTCTTTTTTTTTACTTTACATGCATCAAAACATCTCCGACTCACCGTGATTGAGTCGGCCTCTAAGAAGAACATCTCCGACTCACCGTAATTGAATCAGCCTCTGAGAAGAACATGGACCAAGACATGGCTTTTCTCTTACCTTGAGACCTCATTATTTTATTTTTTTCTTCTTAAAGTTTAAAGAACTATGACATTGCTTCAAGTACAAACCTGTATGTAATGATTCTGTAAAATAATCATCATTAGCAACAAATTTGAGGTCAAAATTGACCGCTTTACCCGTTAATTTTAACTTTCCTTTATTTTCTATTTTTTGCTTCATGTTCATAGTTTTCAATGCTCCAATGCAAGAAACAACAAATCAATTTTTGATATTGATCATAAAATACAGTAGATTGATCGATGCATAATAGAGGAGAAAAAAAGAATATTTGAGAAAGTATATTTAGAAAAAAAAAAGTGATTTAAGAGTAACAACTATAAAGAGCATTTAATTTCCTTAATTGTGTAAGGAGAGTGGTTTTGGGCTAAGTGGCTAAAAAAAGAAAATAAATTGGGCCGACTGGCTCCAATTGTCCATATTTTCATAGTGTGGGTCATTTCTTTTTAAAATGGTCAATTCATGTTCTTTTCCCTAAATATTATAACTAAATGCCCAAAAATATATATCTGTTTTCTGAATATAAAAAAGTTATAAAAGTAATTAGAAAGTAGATTATAAGTAATATTTTTTTACGTATAAAAAATTAAAATTATATATGTATTATGTCGGTTCAGTTTAGGTTCGGTTTGATTATATTTTTGCTAATACCAAACCAAACCAAGAATGATCGGTGTTTTTTTTAACACCAAACCAATCAAACCAAATCATAAGTCGATTTTTTTCCTCGATTTGATTTGATTCATCGATTCGGTTTGACTTAACGGTTCGATTTGTACACCCTACTGGTGGATATCCTAATCTTCAAAATCAACTTTCAAGTCTTTTAAACCTCCAAGCTTCTGGATTCTTCTTCCCAACTCTAAATGAAAAACTTGTTCGTGAATATTTTTGACATCTTTTTTTTAGTATAAATAACATAAATAACAACCTTTTAAAAGTAATTACACTGTCATCCACTTTTTTAATTACTTTATACATAACATAGCTAGGGGCATGCAAAAACCGAACCGACCGATAAATCGAACCGATAAAATGTTATTGGGTTATTGGTATTGGGTTAACGATTTTCTATTGATTTTATAAAAAAAATTATTGGGTAAACGGTTCGGTATCGATTTTAGTTTATTGGGTTATCGGTTTAACCGATAACCCAATAAGAATACACTAAGTTATTGTTTTATCCCTATTTATTTTATATATTTAAATCTCTCTATATATATATGTAATATATATATATATAGATATGTATGTATATAGATTATATGCACTACTAATTCATAATTCAGTAATTCACAAAGTATTAACCTATTCAGGACAACAAAGGCACAATATAAAGTTCGGCTATTATCGTAATAAAAAACTTGAAGCATTTATAGCTTCCAACAATTAGAATTCAATTTTTTTCCTAACTAACATTCTGTTCAAGTTTGAAGATTCTTATAAACTAAAATGCATTGCGTAGGTTTTGGCGGTAATTAAGATTTCATTTTTTTATGTTAGTTATAACTATTTCTTTTTATGTTAGTTATTACTATTTCTATTTTATAAGTATTTTCTTATTGATTAAATCGAAAACCGAACCGTTAAGGATCAAAAACGGATAAATTGAAACCGATAAGAAAATATCTTATTGGTTGGTTATTGGTTTTACATATTTAAAAATCGAAAACCAATAAACCGAACCAATAACACGTAAAATCGAACCGACCGATGCACACCCCTAAAACATAGCCGACATATACATAACATTCTATGTATATGTAGGATTTTTATAATATGTTTAGGGAGTTGAGATTTTTTGTAATATTGAAAACATAAGTTGTGTATTTGTGTAATTTTTAGTTTTTTTTTTTTTTTAAAAAAAGAACAAATGTTGTGTCAAGGTGAGAGTTGAACTAGAACCCATTGTTTAGCCCATCTTGACACAATCCATCTTAACCCAAGTAGACTTTGGCGGAATTTTTGGAAGTGGCAAATGACCATTTATTGATTCAGTCCAGCTTGACTCAAACCGCCCATTTGCCGCTCCTAACAACTGTACACTATTATTCATCAAACTCTGCATGGACCACAAATGTTGGTCAAAGTAACACAATGAGCACTCATCCTAAGTTGAATGAATAACCGCAGAAAAAGAAGTTAAAACAATTAAATTAGAAGTGCATCAAGATTCCTCTTCCCTTCTGGCCCTTTAGTGTACCATGACGAAACATAGTCGCCATAAATCACTGGGCGATATCTAGGTGGATGGAAGGCAGGGGATATTTGCCTGGCCTTGGCAGGATCATGAAATGTGGCAACTGATAGCCGGGATCTCTTAGCGTTTGTCAGTGCGCGATGTTGAGCACTTCTGTACTCGCCATTAGTTATAATCTGCAGGAAAATAGCATTAGGAAATTTCCATTCAAGGCATTCAAAATGGTATTAACATGAAAATACATCTGTTCAAGATGGAAAAAACTGCAATACACCCCTCACCAAACAACATACCCAATATAGTCCCACAAGTGAGATTTCGGGACGGTAGAGTGTACACAGACCTTACCCTTGCCTCATTAACTCGAGACCATATATATTGATCAGCATATCCACATAAAAATGATGCTAGTCAATTACTGGGTTCTTTCCAAATTGATTGTAATCACTCTATGTAATGCCAGGCCAAAATAGCATCCTAATTCTGAATAAGATATCTCAAGAGAAATCTTTTTACATCAAAAGAATATAAAAGTTTAATCAAAAGACATACTCCGTAGGTCTCAGCTTTTCACTTCAACATCTAAAGAAACCAATATATCATGTCATCAACAGTTGGACTCACTTGTCACACAATAACCAATATCTGAAACTGTTTCCATAAATTGTTCTAAAAAAAATTTCTACATGCCAAAAATGTTTACAAATAAAAAACACATTTAACTTGAAATGGAAGAAACAGAATGTCATGACAAATTTATAGAACCCATAGGATAAGATCCTTCAATGTTCCTGCTTTAAAATGAGAAGAACAATGCCCAGGTAAAAACAGGAGAAGAATGAATGGAAAAGACCCTGTGAATGAGGGGAAAAGACCCTGTGATTTTCGAATTAAAAGAGGGAAGGATTGACTGGCCTTTTTTCTTATTCTTTTACAAATTTCATTTAAAAACGCTGATTAAAAGAGATGCAAGCTGAGTTATAAATACCTAAACTTCTAAAAATACAAAACACCCACGTCTCCAGACCCACCACACTTGTTTAAAACTCATCTTTTGCAAAAACTGTCGTTTCCAGACCTCATGTTCCATCTTCTCTTTTGATAATGCGATATACATCTTTCTTTCTTCCATTGCTAACTCCGATCACTTACTCCAACTTCTGTCAAGGCATTACTAAGGTAAATTTCTTTTTTCCTATTCCTAGTCATTTGTTAGAGAGTTTAGGGAGAATACGACTGAATTGAGTATTTTAAAAACTGTTGTGGGGTTTCAAAGAAGGTTTCTCAGATTGTGGGGATCTTTTAGAGAGGTTTCTATGGTTTGTATAGGGTTTCAAAGAGGTGCTGACACATCCAGTGTCATTGTGGGAACAAAATGCTGGACTTTGAGTAAAAGGTCAGTACAAAGACGGGTTGGGGAATCTAAACAAGATACACTGTCGCTATTGACTTGACACTGGTGCAGTGTTATAATGCGATTTACATCTTTCTTTCTTCCATTGCTAACTCCGATCAACAGCATTACTAACTCCGATCACTTACTCCAACTTCTGTCAAGGCATTACTAAGGTAAATTTCTTTTTTCCTATTCCTAGTCATTTGTTAGAGAGTTTAGGGAGAAAACGACTGAATTGAGTATTTTAAAAACTGTTGTAGGGTTTCAAAGAAGGTTTCTCAGATTGTGGGGATCTTTTAGAGAGGTTTCTATGGTTTGTATAGGGTTTCAAAGAGGTGCTGACACATCCAGTGTCATTGTGGGAACAAAATGCGGGACTTTGAGTAAAAGGTCAGTACAAAGAGGGGTTGGGGAATCTAAACAAGATACATCGCTATTGACTTGACACTGGTGCAGTGTTCCTGAGGGATCCTTCTATTCTTCTTCTTTAACCACTCAGTTCAGTCATGTTCTCTCTAAATGTTCTACCAGTTCAAAAGAATTACAAATTAAAAAACAGAAGGAATTTACCTTAGTAGTGCCTTGACATAATTTGTTGAAAGTGATTGAAGTTAATAATGTAGTCGATGAGTTCGCATGGTCAACGAAGATAAAAATCGCAACAACAAAAGAGAAGAATGAATGAAAGGCCTGGGAATAATAGTTTTTGCAAACCCCCCCCTCCAAACCCAAAAGAACATAATTAAAAGGAAAAAGTACCAAAAATATGCTAGCAGAAGCAATTAAAAAGAAAGAAGACTAAGGAATTGTAAATTTTCTAGCTTTTTTACCAAGGCCAAATTCAACAAATATGACTCCTTGGGATTAGAGAAACATTAGCACAGCTACTAACAGACATTTAGAGAATGTAGCTTGAAAAGTGGCATGGCCTTTATCCTAGAAGCATCAGATACCCACCCCTTTCCTCAGGATTCTGGTCCAGCTCACCATGGATTTCTCAATAGAAAAGTCAACTGGAATAGGGTTAACAGCTACAATAGACTACGTAGGTGAGAAAATCGAATTTTCCTTTACTAGTGATCCCTTAAGCATCGGGACCCATACATTTCGTCCAGATTCTGGTCCAGACCAAGAATTTCTCAATTTGAAAGTCTAACTGAATCAGGGTTAACCCCACAACCCTCTTGTCACACGGTTGGAGTGCGGCAGGGTGGGAGTGACCGAGACAGAAACTACAAAGTCAACAACAGCACACACATTAACAAATACACGATTGTTATTGAAAATAATCAGCTTCATATGTACAGTTTTTTCTTCATTGACCAATAACTAGAGTGAGTTTTTCAGTACGATAGAATTTTTTTTGAATATTTGAAGTAAAACATAGCAAAGATAGTGCAAGAAGCATGACTAATCAGTAATAATAGCAAGAAACAATACCTCAGTTTGGTCAGCTAAGATCACACAGATAGCATTTGACATTGGTTTAACAGTAACCCATTCTTCATTATTGAAAACCTCAAGACCTCCCACATCATCTTGGATGAGAAGAGTAATGGCACCCATGTCAGAATGTGATTGCAGTCCAAGAGTAAGCTCCGGTTGAGGGCAGGGTGGATAGTAACTAATAGTGATATTTTGGTAAAAATCCCCAACAATATTTTCTATACACTGACATGTCAAGCCTAGACTCTCCGAAACTAAACCAAGAAGTTCCTGAGCAAGGGATTTCATGTGATCGCTATATTCTGCTACAACTTTCCTGCAACAACTTGACATTGTCAGTGATCAACTTTAAGTGCTAATTGGAATAAAGATGAATAATAAAACTCGTGAACTCAATGCAGAAGTATACAAGTACATAACCGATATGCGTGTGCAAGTATCCACTTTAGATATGTGTAGTTTTTCTCTTACTAGTTTTTAGTGTATTTTGGAGAATCCACAAATCATACTCATACCAAAGTCGCAAAAAGAGGACTCGACTGTTTTTACCTTTGTATTTCTTTTCGTTTTGCTTGTTTTCTTCTCTCATTTAGACTTCTAAGTTGATGTGGCTGTAATTCTGGCTCAAGAATTAACTGCAGCATGTACCTTTAGGGGCCATTTATTACAAATTTGAGCTTGGCATTGCTCTACTATGAGCGCACACACACACACACAATATTAATATATATATATACATATATTATATTATATACACACTTATACATAGACATGCTTAACAAAGCACTAGGAGCATACATGCACATTTAGACAGAGCAAATCCCTCGTAGAAAAAGAAAACAGCAGTATGCACTACACTATGTCAACAAAAAAAAAATGAATATTCTAGAAAAGCAGTCTTTAAAACATAAAATGACCAGTACAGTTTCTTAACAGAAACACTAAGGAGGTGGTAAAAGGACTCAAGTTTATCCCTACTAATCAAAAAAGCAAAACTGAAACCTCCAAAATTTGCACTTGCATTTCCTTAGTATTCTATGCTAAATCCTAAAGACTACAGAAAGTAAAAGCCATCATGAGCTACTTGATGAAGTAAAGCAATCATCGACCAAAATTTACAAGTATCCTTTTATAGCAAAAGTGGCTAGGTCGGCTTGCAAGCACCTTAACTATGCTATTCAGTACCTGCTACTTCCCACCATATCAAGTAGCGAAAACTGTCTACCAACGCATAGGTAGATGGGATTTGCACCCTTGTTTCTCATAGTTTTCACTCACTTGATTGACCATTAGGCCACAACTCAGTAAGAAAAAAAAAAGAACTATTATCCCTGGGTCCAATTCTGCTCAGTCAGCTCAATAAGAAACAATAATGTACCCCATTTTCATCCACCAACTGTGAATACCAAAAGGCTATCCTTGTTCAGAACCAATCAATAAATGAGTTCCAATCCAAATTAGTTGGGGTCATTTATATGAATCATATATATCCATTTGACTCTACTCAGGGAATCTCATTCCAAATCTAGCATGGTTGGCATATATTGAAAGTTTATTCCCAAAAATCAGAACGTTTCCAAAAATTTTGCTACTCCCTCCGTTTCATTTTACTTGGCCTCTATACCAAATATATATGTCTCATTTTACCTTTTCCATTTTAGCAAATCAATAGTGTCTTGTTACTTTTTTCCCAAATTACCCTCAGATAGAAGATTACGGAGAACAAATATTAAGTTAGAGGGTTAGATAGGTAGTTGAGGATTGTCTCGCTTAGTCTTTCATACTTCGTAGTGTTACTCTGAGAGTTTCTTGTTATTTTACTTTTGTTACTATTTACTACTTCTAGCTATTCAATTATAGTATTGTTTTGTGGTAGTGACAATTCCGTTTTTTAGTGTGCTTTGTCATGCTTTCTTTGGCACTTTATCTTTGCTTCTTCACTCCCATTGTTTCTTTTTTCAAACAGCTTTGTAATGCTTTTACTTGAGTTGAGATTCTAGCGGAAACAACCTCGGCAAGGTATATTGGTAACCTTATTTACACACTACCCTACCCAAACCCCACTTATGGGTTGTTACTGTACTATCCTTAATATTAAATAACTACATAAATTAGTAGTTATTTAGTAACAAATTGTATGGTTTTGTAGGATGGCCGATTTATTGTCATTCGACATGATTCTAGAAGCCCCTTGGCAACTCAAGACGCGGTGGAATGAGCTCACCGACCAAGAAAAAAGAGCAGTCCCAATGCATTTGGGTCACCTACCGTCTCTAATGAATTTGCATGGACATCGAACTATGATAGAAGCTTTCACCGCGTATTGGGATAATGATAGAATGGTCTTCAGATTCGGAACAACGGAATTGCCTCCAACCATAAAGGAAATACAAGATTTGATGGATTACGTCCTAAGTTTCTGTTATAGAAAGTTACATCCTGAAGCACACATCCTCATTTCGAAAAAACCCTCGGTTGATCAGATTGTTGAATACCTTGGCTTATACAAACCCGCATGTACGTGGACATCAAAGTCCTACATCCGTCTCAACGATTTGTACAATATCTCAAGAAGCTTTTCTGGATAACAAATTCGAATTTTCAAATTATCAGAATTGGGCGAAAGCCCGACCAATAGCCTTTTTGGAAACCATGGTATTTCCTCAGGGCCCGAGCCAAACCATCAACACTCGAATTATTATGATTGCCTATGCTTTATTCGAAGGGATTAAGAAAGGAGACGCAACCAACCATTTCCCGCTAGCACCAACCATCTTAGCCGACATTTATCGATCTTTGGGACGATGTGGGAATGGACACAGGTATTTCCAAGGGTGCAATCTTCATCAAATATGGATCGTGAGTTACCTCATGAAAAAGAACTTACCTCAAGACTTCCCTAGATTCGAAGGATATGACCAAATCGTCAAGTTTCCAAATAGACTCAAACGATCAACATTTAACGGAGAATAGACCAAGGGAGAACGGGCCCGCATTTTTTCAAAATTGAGAGATAACGACATTCAGTGGATGCTCTACCCCTTCTTCTCCAAAATTGTCATAATAGATTGCCGAGGAAAGCCCTTTTTACCATTTCCGGGAATTAGACCTTATGTTCCCCAAAGGGTAATAAGACAAGTTTGGAAAAACTCCGACTGAGCCTAAGGTCATGTCTCAATGATTACAAGGAGGATAGGATTTTGAACACAAACGATGTCTATCACTGCTGGAAAGTAAGCAAAAAAGACGTGCGTGAGAATCTCGCCGAAAATCGATACAATGCTGTATGTGAAGAATCATACAAAGAATGACTTAAAAGAGACTTGCAAGGAATAGCTGAACAAGCACCCCTGATAGGCTCGAAATCCAAAGTACATCTTCTACTCCAACAACTCCAAGAGAAGTTAGAACACGTGAAAGAAGAGTACCAAAGATAAAAAAAAACCATCGCCCACTTGAGCCAAGAGGTTGAAGAAATGAAAGAAAGGTTCTATGACATAATCTGCGGGATGGCAAGTTAGTATACAAGTTTCCCAAATTTGCCAGAACAAAGGCCAATTGAGGTTGAAACCAAATACAGTCTGAAGTTGTTTGAACTCCATGAAATTGTAGGAACGTTCAAGAGGCGTAGAACAGATGAAGGATCGACTTTGGGAGCACCATAGTCCCACCCCGAGACAGACTGCCTTTATTTTATTTTTCTTCTTTCCCTATAATACCCCTGCATGGGTTTGCTCTATTTACCCCTGCGTGGGATATCTTTATTATGTTTTTCTACTTTTCCTAAAATACCCTTGCGTGGGTTTGTTCTATTTATCCCTGTGTGGACCTATCTTTCTTTGCTTTCCCTAAAATACCCCTGCATAGGTTTACCCTATTTTCCCCTGCTGCGCAGATTTGCTACTTCCTCGACATCGGTTGGCTTTGTATTTCCTTTGGGAAACATTTTGATATTTGTGTGTGTGTTTTGGGGGTAACTAAATGTTTCGATACGACACATAAGTCTTTCAAAACATTAGGCCTATCCTTGGCTCAAAGGGTCACCCATTAAGACGCGTTTATTATCATGAGGTTGCTATAATTGCTTTTTTGTGTGCTTATGTGTGTCGTTTCGAACCAAAGGCGGATTGACCCATTCCTGTTCAAGCAAAGGTTGTAGAACCACATAGGCAGAAATATACATCCCCTACACAGAAGTTCAACCAAAATACTCCGAGTCTTCCAAAGTTTCCAAGGAAAAAAGTCCTTAATACCTCTCAAATTGTTTCCTAAAGAATCACTCTCATCCTTTCGGGAAGGTTTGATCGAAAAAATAGATATGAAAATGGATTTAATTAGAAGGATAGCATCAATTCATTCAGAGATCGATGAGCTCCATTCGCCATTTGGCGAAAGTAGCTTTGGCGAAAGACAAGGAGCTGGAGAGACACACTGCTGAAGCTGAAGCAATGATCGCGGAGATAGATCGAGCGCTGAAGGAAGCACGGCCCATTAGGAATTTCGCTGAAGAAATCAAACAGATAGTTTTGAAATTCGAAGCATCCCAAAATGAACCACTGAAAGCTCCCGCAGAGGAAGTGGAAAATAGCTAAAAGACTCAAGTATTTTGGTCGGACTTTTGTGTAGTGAATGTATATTTTGGCCTATGGGGGTTCGACAACCTTTGCTTAAACAAGAATGGATCAATCCGCCTTTGGTTCGAAACAACACACATAAGCACGCAAAAAAGCAATTGTGGAAACATTATGATAATAAGCATGTCCTAATGAGTGACCCTTTGAGCCAAGGGTAGGCCTTACATTTTGAAAGATGTATGTGCCGTATCGAAACATTTAGTCACCCCCAAAACAGAGATACATATATGAAAAAGTTTCCTAAAGGAAATACAAAGCCAACTGATAGTGGAAATTACATTAGCAAGGAAATAGAAAATAGGCCCACGTAGGGGCAAATAGAACAAACCCACGCAGGGATCTTTTAGAAAAATATAATAAAAATAGGCCCATGCAGGAGCGAAATAGAACAAACCCACGGAGGTTTTCTTAGGGAAACCAAAAAAAACAAGCCAACGATAGGCCCATGCAGGGGTAATTAAAGCAAACCTGCGCAGGGGTATTTTAGGAAAAACAAAAAAAACTAATGACATCCTGTCTTGGGGTGGGGCTATAGTGCACTCGAAGTTGACCCTATATCTGTTCTACGCCCTTGAATGTTCCTACAACTTCATGAAGTTCAAACAACTTCACACTGTACTTGGTTTCGACCAAGATTGACCTCTGTTCAGGTGAAAAATTTGGGAAACTCATATATTCACTAACCATCCCGCGAATTACGCTATATAACCTCCTCTCATTTTCCAACCTCTTGGCTCAAGTTGGCGATGGTTTATTGATCTTTGGCACGCTCCCCTTTTGCTTGTTCAAACTCCTCTTGGAATTGTTGGAATTTTGGACTTCAAGCCTGTTGGGGGTGCTTGTTCAGCTATTCCTTGCAAGTTTCTTTTAAGCCATTTTTTGTATCCTTCCTCGTATCCAACATTGTGACGATTTTTGGCGAGATTCTCATGCACGCCTTCCTTTTCGCTTACTTTCCAGTAGTGACGAACATCATTCAAGTCTAAAATCCTATCTTTCTTTTAACTTGTGACACATGCACTCATGTTACCAACCTTAGGTTCAGTTTGAATTCTTCCAAACTGTTTCATTATCCTTTGGCGAACATAAGATTGGATTCCTCGAATTCCCAAAAGTGGTAAAAAGGTTTTCCTCACCAATCTATTATGACAGTTTTAAAGAAAAAGGGGTAAAGCATCACTAGATATCGTTATCTCTCAACTCCAAAAAGATGCGGACCCATTCTTCCTTGGTCTATTCTCCGTTAAACTTTGATCCGAGTCTATTTGAGAACTCGGCGATTTGGTCATATCCTTCGAATATTGGAAGTCTTGAGGTGAGTTCTTTTTTCATGAGGTGACTCAAGATCCACC
The DNA here is from genome assembly GCF_002878395.1 of Capsicum annuum. Taxonomy (NCBI): domain Eukaryota; kingdom Viridiplantae; phylum Streptophyta; class Magnoliopsida; order Solanales; family Solanaceae; genus Capsicum; species Capsicum annuum. The sequence goes on along the minus strand of NC_061120.1, from coordinate 87,554,619 downwards.
TTTCAAAAAAAAAAATTGCACCCTTGGAAATAAGGGTGTGCATTCCTACATCATCCCAAAGACCGATAAATGTCTGCTAAGATGACTAGTGCTAGCAAAAAATGGTTGATTGCATCTCTTTTCTTAATTCCGTTTAATAGAGCATGGGCAACCATAATAATTCGAGTGTTGATGATTTGACTCGGATCTTGAGGAAATGCTATGTTTCCAAAAAAGGCAATGACAAATGTTAATGTTCGAGCCTTTTCCCAATTCTGATAAGAGGAAAATTCGAACTTGTTATCCCTTTTTGTAGTACTATAGAGATAGTACAAGTTGCTATAGTACTACACACTTGTAATGGTTACCGGTAAAGTTGTTGTCATGTGACTAAGAGGTCACGGGTTCAAGCCTTGAAATAGTCTCTACCAAAAATGCAAGGTAAGGCTACTACAATACACCCTTGTGGTGGGACCCTTCCTCGGACACTGCGCATAGCGTGAGCTTTAGTGCACTGAGCTGCCTTTTTATAGCGATTGCACAAGTCGTTGAGGCGAATGTAGGACTTTGATATCCACGTACATGCGGGCTTGTATAAACCAAGGTATTCAACAATCTGATCAACCGAGGGTTTGTTCGAAATGAGGATGTGTGCTTCAAAAAGTAACTTTCTATAACGAAATCTTAGGATGCTATCTACCGAATCACGTATATCCTCTACGATTGGAGTCAATTCCGTTGTTCTGAATTTGAAGACCATTTTATCATTATTCCAATACCCGTTGAGAGCTTCTATCATAGTGCGATGTCCTTGCAAATTCATTAGAAACGGTAGGTGAGCCAAATGCATTGACACCTCTTTTATCTAGGTTGGTGAACTTATTCACCCACATTTTAAGTTGCAAAGGGGCTTCTAGAACCATGTCAAACGACAATAAACCGGTCATCCTACAAAACCATACAATTTGTTAATCACTCCGATTCGGGAGCAACAACATATTTTTTCTAGGTATATACGCCTTTCAAAATGCAACACATAAGGTATGATCGTCTTTTCGGAGCTGCGGTCCTTCAGACTCAAGGTGGTCTTGCTAAATGGTCGGCAACCCTAGGGCACCAGGTCTCTTAGGTTAGCATGCTTAGAACAAGGGAATTATTTAGCTCTATCCTAGTTGTACTAGAGTTGGCTTTTGAAAAGAGACTGGGAATTCGGGCGGATTACGACAGGCTAAGACGATAACAAGTGTCGGACAACCCCTAACCGACAATTTATTTTATTGTCTCGAGAAATTTCGTTTTTTGGTAAAAAAAAACGATTGCAAAAAATGCATAATCGCTGGTCCTAATGCAATCTATTTTTTGTCGTTTGACGGAATGCGTATGTCATGAAATGCAACAATTATAGTTATAAGAATTTAAGCAAGTAACTAACTAATTATTACAAATTTCAAATAGTGAGTCAATAGTGTTAGTTCAAATATTTGGTTAGAACCTAGTTGAATTTCCAACAGAGTCGGTGTTTTTATTTTGCGGAGAAAATGACTTTCTATTTTTTCAAATTCAAACACTTAGGAAAAGTTTAAAATTCGATTTTGGAAGTCGCCACTTAACTTATTTTTAGAAAAAAATCAAAACCTTTTGAGCATAGCAAACTACACTCCACTTAAAACTTTCTTAAACGGATGTGTCAGGCCGACACGGCCAAGTAATATGAAACGAAGTTAATAGTTATATTAGAAGAAGAAGTGAGCAAAACCTGTAATCAGCAGGAGATTCAGGCCAATGAGAAGGATCACGACGAGACAACGGAAGAGTATGATGATCAAAATAATCTCTCCAATCCAACACCGTCTCATTCGACTCAACTAACATTCGACTTCCATAACCTTCAGAAGCAGGAGAACTCGAATCACATGAATACCTAAGCTTCTCTTCCATTTCACAACCTTCAAAAAAATTCCTACCAACTCTCCTCATATCATCAAGCAAACAAATCGGTACCTTATGATTTATTACTTGAAATGCTCCCCATTCTTTGCACGCTTTCTTCATTTTTTCTAGAAGGTTCGAACGTGAACTCAGATCGATTACTGGTACTTCTGCCTCCTTTACGTTAGCGTTAGGGTTTTGTGGTCTGGTATCCGGCGGTTGTATGTATTGTGATGGTACTGTTATTTCGCCTTTTTCAGCTAATAATTGTACTCTTTGAGCTTCCATAATTTTTTATTTACAATATGTAAATGCTAAGAATGATTGGAGTATTCAAATTCGGTGGTTGAAGAAAGAGGGTCACCGGAAACGGCCGTGCGCGGCAGAGAAATTTGAGATTTGAGTGATTGATAAACTGACGGCAACAGACGTGAGAAACTGAAATTAATTCAGCTCCATTATTTTGTTTTGGCATAAGAACCTTTTTAAATTTGTGGTCAAATTATTGCTAACACCTTTTACCTGTTGTCAGTACACCAATAAGCTCCTTTAGCTATATAAAAGAGAATAAAAAAATATTTTAATACTCACTCCGTTTTGAAATAAGTGAATTATTAAAATATTTATTGGTGTTTCAAATAAGTGATTTATTGAATTTTTTTCCAAATTTACCCTTATGATTTGACAACCAGTTAACTTTTGAAAAGAATTATAAGGTCAGTTTTTTCTTCTTTTTTTGGGTAAAAATAAAAAGTTGTGTTAAATTTATGTCTTTAATATTTTTTCCTCAATTCATTTATTATGAAATGAAGGAAGTACTATCTAACAAAATAAATAAATACACTCAAAATAACATGTGTCGGAGTTAAAATTTAAGCCGCCAAATGATAAAAAGATGTATAAATAATTATTATGCCTTTAATGAATCCTTTTTACGAATCAAAAATCTATTTTATTCTCTTTTTAATTTCTCCAACAATTTTGTTTTTCACTATTTTCAGCTCATTGCTAAATAAAAATGACATCTAATTTCTTTTGATATTGTGTAAAAAAGCAATTTTAACGACTTCTTGATCAGTAAATAATTCAGATCGTTGATTTGTTGGATGTGAAGATGGTCGGGTAAGGTTGCATTTTAGATGATTTTTTCTTTGTTTAAACGCTACTAGTACTCACGATTTTATTTTTTTATTAATCAGGCATTGCATTAAAATAACATTAGATGTTTACCCCTACTGCAATCAGTCGGGGTTTAATACAAACAAACTTTGAGTCCCTAATTGGGAATGATCACTACAAGTTTTAACTGATCTAGCAAAATAAGTTTCTGTTATGTCTGCCTACACAACTTTGTGTGCACACATCGATGGAACTTCAAAAAATGTTCTTCCTTGTTGAATATGCCCCACACTTAGCCAGTGCATCAACAACTTCATTTTGCTCCCTACAACAATGGGACACCATCGAATTTCCTAGTCTTCTTAGTTTTAAACTTGCAATCATTAATGATTTCATTATATAGCAAATTGTATGTGGACAACATGTATAAAACTTCTAGAGAGTCAATATTAATTTCAACGAGGGTCAGATGGAATTCCTCAACTAACTCCAAACCCTTTTCGAGAGCTAGCAATTCCATGTGATTGTTAGTAGTCCAAGGATAACCTTTGGAGAAGCCCTTAATCCAGCCACCAACATTATTTCTCATTACTCCCTTTATTCCCCCTTTACTAGGGTTCCCAAGGCATGACCCATCAATTTTAAGTTTGAAGGAATTCCCTAGGGGAGGATTCCATCTAATGTTAATCTCCATAGAAGTCGAGATGGGCTTGCTAGTTGAAGCTAGATAGAGATACTCCACAGCTTCAGCATATGTCTGGTGGAAAGAGGGTTTATATATTTTCTTATTAAGAAAATTTCTATTCTTATTCCTCTAAATACCCGATTGAAAATCAGGATGGTGTGTCATTTGAGGATATGATCATAATTGGCATTCTTAAGCATGGTCCAAGTGTTAGACCGGTTGGTAGGATGGAGTTAACCCAAATTAATATCATGGGTGTTACACCATTTTAGGAAAAGAGTAGCCCAGAAATCTATGATGAAGAGGGATTTAAAAAAGATATGAGGAATATCTTCAGAGTGGTGATTACATAAACTGCAGTTAGGGCTAATAAAGATGCCCCTTTTAGAGATGAGAGAGAAGGTAGGAAGTCTATTGTATTGATCTAGCCAAAGAAGAGTTTTGACTTTATGAGGATAATTTACTTTCCATATCTAATAGAATGGACTAGGATGGAAATCATTGTTGGGATGACTCCACTTGGATAGGATAGAGTAAATATTTTGCCAGGAGAAGAGTCCATTTTCATTCAATCTACATATCATACGGTCATTGAAGATTATAGGGTTAAAATTGAAGGAACATTGAATGTTCAAGATCAAGTCTGGGTAAGCTGCAGAGAGAGATTATAAAAGTTCCAGTTAACCCCATTCTAGACATCAACAAGTAAGTTTTAGATTCACCTGGGAGGCACCAAAAGGTCCTTGAATCATACTCTTTATGGGTTCCATATGGGGAATCCATCAATCCAACCAGAAATTGATTTTGTATCCCTTATGGACAACCTATTGAGCACCCTGTTTATAATGTTCACTTCCTAGAAGGATGTTCTTCCAGATTCTAGAGGAGCCAGAGGTATTTGAGTGAACATGTAATGATATTTTTCTCTAAGGATGTTGGCCCAGAGACTACTTTGGTTATAAAAGTACCTTCAGGCTAGGCTGGTAAGCATTGTGGTACTTCTGAGGTTTGCTTTTTGCATTCCTAAGCCACCATCCTTTTTGGGTTGGGTAAGAGTGTCCCAGCTGACAAGGTGCATCTTCCTTTTCTCAAAGGTAAAGCCCTAGATAAAATCCCTCTAAGTTCTATTAATGGTAGCAAGGATTTTAATGGGATGAAAGATGTATTGTATAGCATGAGTGGGGATGCTATTGAGGGAAGATTTGTCCAGGGTAATCCTCTCAGCCATTGAGAAAAAGTTAGTTTTCCATCCTACCAGTTCTGAATTCAGGTTATCAATAATGAACTAGTAGTCATTATTGCTGGGTCTCTTATGCAAAATGGGGAAACCCAAGTATTTTTCAAAAGAATCAAAAGATTTAATTGAAAGAGTGTCTGAGAAGAGAGCTTTGTTTTCAGGGGAATAGTTCTTGGAGAAGATCATTTTGGATTTAGTTTGATTTACTTTTTGATCAGAGTAAAAACTAAAGCTATGAAGGACATTACTAATAGTAACACAGTTACTCTTACCTGCCTCTGCAAAAAAGGTTAGGTCATCAGCAAAAAAGAGATAAGAGAGATGGGTACCCTTTTATTAATAGAGATGGGTTGCTAGTTTAGGATATCAACTGTATGCTTAATTCTCCTATAAAGAAGCTTCATATACATAATAAAGAGGTAAGGAAATATGGGAAGGAAATATGGGGTCTCCCTATCTAGTGCCTCTAGTCGGATAGAAAAAATTAGTTTTTTCCCCATTCATAAGAATAGAGATAGATGAGTAGGAGATACAATCCATGATGATGAAGTTCTATTTGGGAGGGATCATAAAGAAGTAAAGGGCTTGTCTTCAATTTGGGAGGGATCCTAAAGAAGTAAAGGGCTTGTCTGATGAAAGACTATTCCAATCTATCAAAAAACTTTTCCAGGTCAATCTTGAGGATCATATTACCCTGCTTGCCCTTTATTTTCTAGAAGTGGGAGATGACCTCCTGGACAATGATGGTATTTTCTGAGGTCCTTCTATTAGGAAGAAAGTTGGCTTGGCTTGGACCAATGATTTTTTCGAAGAAAGGTCTAAGTCTTCTGGCTATAATCTTGGTAACAAGTTTACATTGAGTATTGCAAAGCTAAATGGGTCTAAAATTCCTCCAATTAAAGGCATTTTAGAATGAGGCAAAGGTAAGTATTGTTAACTTTAGGATCCATGGAGCCCTTGTTGAAGGTGTCAATACAGAATTGAATCACAGCTTGACCCATGATGTTCTAATATCTTTGATACATAAAAGGATGGCAGGCCATCAGGCCTAGAGGCCTTGTTGGGGTTGAAAAAGAAGGGGGTTCTCTTGATCTCTTCTTGGGAAGAAATTTTATCTAGATGGTGGTGATCTTCATAACTGATAGAGCCTCTACAGAAGGGGTTAGGTTGGTATTTCCAGGAGGAAGAGGAATGACCAATTTTGAAAAGACTGCATAGAAGAAGGTGATGTGAGTTTTAATAGCCTCAAAGGGAGTAGATCCAGTTACCATTCTCCTCTTTGAGTCTATTGATCTTATTTCTCCTTTTTCTATTGAGGGTACTGGTATGAAAGAATTTAGCATTAGCATCTCCCTCAGACAACCAATTAATTCTGGATTTCAGTCTCCAGAGTTCCTACTCTTGTCTGAGGATTTTGCTAAAGTCCCTAGTCAGGCTTTTTTCTAGATTTTGAAGGAAGTAACTAGAGGGGTAATTTCGGTATTTTTAGATCCATGCAGGTCTAGCAAGGATTCTTTCTTTTGGTGGAATATGTTACTAAAGTGGTCCTATTTAAGCTTTTAGCATGGGATTCAAAGTGAGAGATGGCTTTAGTGAGAGGCATATCTGATCTGAAGGAGTTCTTCACAATGCTGATGAAATCTAGGTGGGAGTACTATATAAATTCAACTCTAAAAGGCTTATTCAGAGTTAGAGGGTTGGTTATTGATATTCACTAGAATGGGCCAATGATCAGAGTGGGTTCTGGGAAGATGGATGACAGAAATCTCATGGAAGAGGTGAAGCTAAGCCTCATTGGCCAAGCATCTATCCAGCCTTTCCAGGATAGGATTCTTTCTATTCTTATATCTCTTATTAGTCTAGGTAAATTTACTATCTTTAAAACCTAAGTCAATGAGGTAAAACTATAAATATAACTCCAGAAAGCACTAACCCTATTATTATTTATACAGTTTCTCTCATAATTTTCAGAGGCTCTAAGGACCTCATTAAAGTCATTACCTATTAGCCAAGGCACATTGAGGGTATCTTTAATTAAATCAGCAAACCCAGTTAGATTAGCCCAAAGAGCCTGTCTATCTCAAAGATGGTATTAGCATAGATAACACTAAGAAACTAGGTGGAAAGAAGGTTATTTTCCTTAACAACCACATGGATACCTTAAGGGAAGACAACAATGTCTTGAATTCCAAGAGAAGAGTTGTCCCACATAAAAACTATTCCAGCAGAGTTACCAGAAGCAAAAAATTAGATTTGGCTGTTATAGCCCAAAGTGTCAAAAAGAGCCTTATGGTCACCCATTCTAGTTTCCAAAGGGGCTAGGAGGGTAGGTTTGTGGATGTTAACCATAGCTTGACAATGCCTTCTAAATTTAGCATTGTTGGCTCCCATAACATTCCATATGATTGTATTCATTATGGGAGGGATATTCAATTAGTAAGAATCCTTCATTATCTCCTTGCCCCTGCCCTAAGGTGGTGGGGATGATGACATTGGCTCCTTCCCCTTCTTGGAGACAAGGCTCATCTTGGTGGAGTAGAAGATCCATGTTCCTAAGAGTTTGAGTTCTAGCTTGAATTTGTTGAGATCCTGAGGTAGGAGCACTATAAGGAGTTCGCTAATAAGGTCCTTAATAGATGATTGAAGGGTTTTTCTAGATTGATAACCTCTGTCTAAGGTACCTTTAAGAAAGCCAGGATCCTTTCCATCTCTCGATTATTTTTTCTCAAAATTTTTATTGTCTTTGTTCTCTCTTTTTTCTCCACCGACAGAGGGGGAAAATACTGATTTGATAGACATATTTAAGTTGATGACTGGGGAGGTCCCCAAAGCTTTTTATAAAAACTGGATCCTCTTGTAGGAGTTTTAGCATTTTGAGGGAAAAGAAATAAAGACTTTGGCTCATATTATTTAGTTTCACAGAAACTATTTTTGGGATCAAGTTGTTTGTTAAGTATTGACTGAATATGCCCATCATTGTGGTCATCCAAATATTTTGGCCATCGTTGGTTAGTCCCTGATTCAAGCCTTCCCGAACTAACTAAGCCAGGTATTGAGGGTCTTAGATTTGAAATATGAAAGTTTTTTCCTCTATTTGAAGTTTAAGCAGAATCACTTGTTGAGATAGATAAATCTTCAACTAGGAGGTTGGATGATGGTCTGCATCCATTGGTCTTGTTGTGAATATTAGTAGAGGTAAGTAGTTCTAACTTGTGAAATCCATTGTGAAAGTCAGAATTTTTCTTTCCAAAGGCAGTAGGAGTAGAAGAAATGGTAGTGTTAGAGTTGGGAAGACATAAAGAGGTACTAGCTGAAGAGTTGTCCATATAGCTTACATCATTACTAGCCCATGTTGCAGTAAATGAGATGCAATTGGAAAGGACAATTTTAATGATATGATTAATGTGCACCAATAATTTGCCTGAGATAGGTCCTGTCATTTGGGTACTAGAGGGAGAGACAGAAAGGGAATTTTCAGACTTCATTCTAGCTCAGCAGCTGGAGGACTATCAACTAAGTCAACAGGACTCGGGTTGGGTGAGTTAGGACCAATTGAGGTAATTGTGGTTGGTCATTTTTGGCCTTAGTAAAATTAGTAAGACCTTGAATTATAGGCCATTTCCTAGTCCGATTAGGGGGGTTCCAATGGTTAATGGGCTCTTTTTCATTTGGCCCAATGTCCTGACCCGGTCTATTAGTATAAAACCTTGGTTTTTTGACCCTTAGAAAATTTCCTAAATTTTTTATTTTTAGACAAGTTACGACTAGGGGGAGCAAGTCGTATACAAGGGTACGAGTGGTATGGGTTGGTCGTATGTTGACCAGTGTTAGATGGCGGGTTAAATTTGGTTCCTGCAATGAATACGACTTGGTGGATATGAGTCATATTGGTGGATACGAGTCGTTTGCTTTGGGTTTTTCCTTCACGTAATCTTAGACTTGAAAACTTAAGTTGGATTTGAGTACAAGTGACTCACCATGAGCAGTAAGCCAGGGTATGAGTCGTACCACAAACTCGTATGGTGGGCAATGTTCAAACCTCTCGTGATTCTATTCTGCCAGGGGTATGGGTCAAGGGTAATAGTCGTATACTTGGGTACGACGTGGTTTGGGTGAGTTTTACCTTGGACTGTGTTAGGTACAATGGGGATGTCTTGGGTACGAGTAGTGGGTACTACTCGTACAGGTGGGCACGATTTGTGTGGGGTATTCGAACTCTCTGAGGGGATTTTTATACAGTTTAAGTGAGGGCAATCTGGATATTTCCCCACTTAACCTAATAAGGCCCCACGACTTTTAACTTACTTGGGAGGTTATTTTCCCTATTATTCTATTCATTAACACTTAGAAAACACTTTCTAATCCTCTCTAAAGTTCTTGGGCAAATGAAGCTAGGGTTTTATCTTAAGGATTAATTTGGGGCTTGTGTTAGTGATTTCTCTCCATTATCTTCTCAATTAAGGCATGTACTCTTCCCTCATTGTTAGTTCCAACTAAAGGCATATTTTATACAATGTTTTCATGGCATGATTTATTGTATGGTTTTGGGGTTTTCAAATATGTATTAGGGTTTCGGTTATAATGGCTTGGTTATGGTTTTCCCATGCTTTAATTATGTTTTTACATGGGAATGGTCACATGGTAATTGGTTTTGATTTTGAAAATACTATGCCCCCAACATGTTTGATAAAATGCCTATGATAATGCTTTTACTATATTATTGGATTTTTAATGGAACTATTACAAGGTTTGAACTTGGTAATGGAACTCTAAATGGTTTAAATGGTTTGTAATGGTTAAATAGAATGGTTTGGTTCAATAAAAATCATTTTGGGTACAATGAAATCCCCCAAGCTAATCTAATAAGGGAACACTTGTGGGGTACATGGGACTCCCCCAAGTTAACTTGATAAGGTAATCTATGGGTACGTGGGACTTTCTTGATCTCTAAAAGGTTTGGCTAAGGACAATACCTGCAAGTTATAGTCGGTATGATGATATCAATATTAATAGCTTTGGTTAATAATAAATAAAATAATGGATTGGTTGGTTGGAAATGGTTTTAATTGGGCAATAATGGCAGGGTGTGACAGCTAACCGTGAAAGTGGGGGTCCTATGAACAAACACCGGAAACTCATGTTTGCCGACATGAAGGGTTGGTCATGGCAACCATATATGATACTCATGAGGTACACATGAATCCTCTAAGTACATTGTACATATGTATCTTGGAGAGCGAAGAGTACTTAGGAATCCCCTAGTCTCATGGTATCTCCGGTTTGTGCGGCTACACACATAGAGGCCCGTTCAGAGGGTTACATTGGACCCATATAGCCCGTGAGTGGTTTTAGGATTGTTAAGCTATATATACCCAAGTTAATAATTTTAAATGCATGTTAAATCTGATTCTCTTTCCCTGCATGGTTATAAATATATATATATACATAGTTTGTATGCATATGGTTGGTTTACTTGGTTATACTAGATGGCATTATTTTATCCTTATCCTGAGTTCATGCTAGCATTTACCCACTAACTCGTCTTCAGGCGACTGTATCCCCACGCGATACAGGAACCGGTCGTTCTACTCCTTCTTCTTAGTGATCAGATTACGAAACCAGCCTTTGGATTAAAGTGGTGAGCTTTCATCTTTCTGGAAGGCTCCATTTTATATTATGGACATTTTCATATACTTTAGCTATTTTATGGATATTGGTTCTGGCTATGCTTGGGGGCATGTCCTAACTAGATATTGGTTTTCTTTTGGTTAGAGGCTTTTGAGGAACTACTATGAGTTAGTATGGACGGGATCGGTATTGGTGTCAGCCTTATTGGCATTGGCATTGGGGCTGATACCGTTGGACTAAATTTCTCACTGTTCTATCCTCTTTTATTTTGGGATTATATATAATTATTATAGAAGTCATATGGCTTTGGTTTTGGATTATAATTTGGTTTGGTATTGATTGGTATCAGACGGTTGGGCTTATTTGGGTGGTCGTGGTAATTGACCTATTCTAGAGTCTTGGATTATATAATAACACTATCTTGTTATATATTCAGAATTCAACCGACTCGGGATATGCGTAGGTCAGTTGGGTTGGGTAACGGGGGTAGTCTCTAGTCCTGGTTGGACTTGGGATGTCTATTAAGACAAGGCCCTAGTTTGGGTCGTGTTAAGTTGGTATCAAAGCTTTGGGTTCATGGTCAATTAGGAGTCCACAAAGTCATGTCTAGTTGAGTCTCTTTTAGGTGTGTGTAGCGCACCATACTCATAAGAGAGAGAGTACAAGGCATTTAGGAATGTTTTACTTTCTTGGTATTCTATTTTCAAACTTGGAGTCTAAGTCCTGAAATCCTATCTAATCCTTGTCTGTTCATTTTTCAGATCATGCCTCGATAATCTGGAACATAAGAAAACTCTTTTATCCCATCTGAGGACGTGGAAGGGACACAGGGGATCCATACTCAGTCCATAATGGTTTTAAATGCATGTTCAACCCTATTCCCTTTCTCGGTATGGTTATATATATATGCATGGTTTGTATGGATATGATTGGTTTACTTGGTTTTACCGGATGGCATTATTTTATCCTTATCCTGAATTCATGCTAGCATTCACCTTCTAACCCGTCTTTGAGCGGCTGTATCTCCACGCAATGCAGGAACTGTCCATTCTACTCTTCTTGCTTAGTGATCGGATTTTAGGATTAGCTTTTGAATTGAAGTGATGAGCTTCCATCTTTTTGGAAGGCTCCATTTCATGTTATGGACATTTTATATACTTTGGTTATTTTATGAATATTGATTTTGTCTATGGTTGGGGGCTTATCCCAATCGGATATTGATTTTCTTTTGGTTAGAGGCTTTTGTGGACCTACTATGGGTTGTTGGGCGGGATCGGTATAGGTGTCAGCCTTAGTTTTGGCATTGGCATTAGGGCTGATATCGTTGGATCAAATTTCTCACTGTTTTATCCTCTTCCGTTTTGGGATTATATATAATTATTATAGAACTCATATGGTTATGATTTTTTTATTATGGTTTGGTTTCGTATTGGTTATTAGTTGGTATCGAACGGTTAGGCTCATTTGGGTGGTCACGGTCATAAACCTATCCCAAAGACTTGGATTATACAATAATGCTATCTTGTTATATGTTCGGAATTCATCTGACTCAGAATATGCATAGGTTGGTTAGGTTGGATAACGGGGGTAGTCTCCAGTCCTGGTTATACTTGGGATGCCTATTACGATAAGGCCTTGGTTCGGGTCGTGTCAATTAGGGTTGGAAACTTTTGTTGTCAGACCCTTACACCTGGCCGTGTTAGATGAGGCATCATTGATGTAACTGGAGGGGAAATTTATAGTATGAGTTTCGACGAACTTACCTAACCCTGGTATTGAATGATTTAACCTTGACATTTTGAGCCAGGGTTGACGTTTGGGGGGCTAGATTTGCCTTCTCCTTTCTTCACCGGTTGAAACTAACCGTCTGCCAGATTTCTTTAATTTATTTATTTTGATCAGAGGGGATCTGGTTGGTCATATCCTTTTTTGGCAATCCTGTTGAGCAAAGACTTGAGGTGCGTCAAGCCTTCCGCAAATTGTGCATAAGAAGCCTTATCCCTCATATAGGTTTGTTTGTTTGTGCCGAACAATGATGACTTCGGATTTTAGGTAGGTTTCCATGGGGACTTGTATGCAAATTCTAGCATACCTTCCCCTGAGAGTATTTGAAGTACATGCATCAATTTTGAGAAGTTTCTCTATTTTCCTACCTACTTTCTCCAGAATAGATCCATCATAATATTCTATCGGCAATTGAGGCAGCCGGATCCAGATGGTTGTGGATTAAATTACCGGTTCTTTGCGAATAAGATTAGGTTTTCACAATTTGACTGATAAATACCAACCCGCCACAAACCAAGGACTTTCCTGCAAAACTCTTTTTTGGCATTCTCTCTTAGAGAGCTTCACCTGTAATAGTCAAAGCCAAGGTCAATTAGAGAAAAGTTTTTTTTCAATTTCTATAAATCTGACAATTTTTTTTAGATAGCAGTGGTTTAGTTTTTTTTCCACTATCTTGATGATGACGGAGATTTTCCAAGGAGCATAAGTCTAGATTTATCCTCGGGAGATAATTGAATTGCATCACCTTTTGATTCGAATGTGGATGAGGTTGGGGACAGAAAAATGCCCTCCTCCGGCGAGCTTTGCTCTGATATTACTAGTTGTTCTTTTACAACCTCATTGTAAGAAGGCTTTGTGGGAGTATCGATGGCCATATGTCCCTCTTGAATGTCAGGTGGTTCCGGTGGGGTCGATTTCGAAATTTAAGTCATGTTCATTTACGTAGTTTGGAAAAAAGGGGGTGAGTTTTTTCTCTCTAAAATCAAGATTTAATTTTTATGATTCTTTTGTTCTTCTTAAACAGGTCGAACGCAAATTTTGTAGATGGTATGAAGTTGATTATTTTGAACATGCTAGAATTTCTATTTTTAGGATTACAAAAAAGGATTAAAAAATACGATGAAGAAAAAAGAGAAAATTAGGAGGAAGTATCAAGTTTTATTGCTCATTGTGATACTATCTTTAATTTATAGAGAGTTGTTTATGTAGTACATATAATGAGTTAATTTTTTTTCGATTTTTTATAAATGCATTCAAATACGCCAACTTGTTCTAAAAAAAGACTTTTTTGATATTTGTGTAAATGGTGTTACTGGTTTAAGACTATATATATGCCCATTTCTATTATAAGACTACTTTTTCGTTTCAACTTTTGGGAAGCTTTCATTTTGCTTGAATAGCACTAGTCTTATTTGAAGTTACCTGCATTTTTTCGTAATTCGAAATGCATTCAATGATTCAATCTAGTCAAGTTTGAAGCGAGGAATCAACCTGTGATTTTTTCCATTAATAGCCTTTGCAAATGTTAGCACGCAACTCAAGCAATTAATTATATGAATTAAGTGTATATGATATATCTATAAAACTTTTTGATCAAGTGTATATCTATAGACCAGCTCAAAGAAAATCAGTTAGCCATAGAAAATCTACTTGATAATATATTAAAGGGTCTTGTAAAGGATAATAGATGGGCACAACAAAACACCAACCTTCCGAAGAATATATATATATATATATATATCTTTTGTAGTTTTTTTGAACTTTATAATTCATTTTTCATGCTAAGAGAATTAATTATTCATTACTCTTGTTAGATCTGGGCACATATCATTATCAGTTTTTATTTCTTCATTTTTACTAGATATTTTGCTATATAATTTTCTTCTTGTCCTGTATTTAAGAGTATTAAATATTCTTTTTCATTTATTTTTCCTGTTATGTAATATTGGTTTAAATTACTTGTTGAATTTATTTCATAACTTATTCTTTTTGATGAACTTGATGATTCTGGTTTTTCATCAGCTATTCTTTTCGTTGTACTTATTCTATCATTTACTATTTCTAAATTTTCTTCTATATCTATGTCTCTATAGCTATAATCATTATAATCTGTTGTTTTTACAATTTGTTCGAATGGACTTTCTATTCGTATTTTGTTAATCTTATTTTTTCCTGTTATTTTATGTTTTGTTGTTAATACATATAAATTTTTGCATCTTGCTGTAAATATTTTACTTCTGGGGTTAATTCTATTCCTGATATTTTCCAATATAATACTAATGATTTATCTATATTTTTATCTGTTACCGCTACTGAATAATTTGCACTTATTATAAATTTAAATTTTTGGTATATTAGATTTCCTTTTACGACAGTTATTATGTTTTTTTTCTATAGGTTTTATAATTCTATCACCTGCTAAATATAATTCTATTGGTGTATCTATTCCTTCTCCAAAACATGTTTTTATTAATATCTCTGTACCTCCAAGGTGTACATATTTTATTGGGTCTCCTCTACTCATTATATCGTTTATCTCTTTATTAATTATTCTTTTTGTTACTAGTGGTATACTAGCTTTACCTTTTGCATATCTACAGTCTATTACATGTTCCTTTTGGCATACTATATAATATTCGTCTTTTTTTTATGTTGGTATTTTAAATATTTTTTCTACACTTAAGTCTAATTCTTTTCCTTTTATTTCGTCAAATATGTTACTGTCAAATATTATTTTTTGTTTTGTTCCTTCATCATTTAAATATTCTGCCTTTGTTATTATTTTTATATCTTCTTCAGTCATTTGATTCATCTATTTCACTATTTATTTCATTATCTGTTTCATTTTCTGAAATTTCATATATACTATCCTCACTTTCTAATTCATAATCTATATAATCTATCTGCATATATTCTATATTATCTATTTTTATTTCTGATATTTGTTTATTTTTTGAAATTTTAGGTAATTTACAATCTCTAGCTAAATGTCCTAATTTTTCACAATTATAACAAGTACATTCTTTTATAGATTTCTTTTTTCTATATGTTCTTTTGTATTTATAATTTTTTACATAATATCTTTTTCTTGGTTTCTTGTATTTATATTTCTTATATTTCTTATGTGTTTTTCTTTTCTTATAATATCTTTCTTCACATCCGAATTGGGGTGCTATTTTATTTTTGCAACATGCTAAATTTCTTATCAATGTTTTTTCCATTTTTAATTCTTCTCTATCTTTTTCACATAAGTTTCTATACCATTGTTGTAAAAATTTTATTCTTGCTCCTAAAGTATCTACTATTTTTGTTTCTTCCCAACTCTTTATTATCTTTGAACTAAATGGTTCGGGTAATTTATTAAAATATAATTTTCTTATTTTTTTACTTTCTTCTATATTATATGCTCCTTTATAATAATATTCTTTAAATGCGCAAGTATATTCATCCATATAACACATATTACATATTGCTAATTTTAACATTACTTTTTTATGGTATATTTTAGTCTTTCTTTTAATTTTCAAACAAATACACGCACTAAAACTTTTCTCCTTTTTATTTTATTGAATGCCTTTAAATGAAAGTCTTTAATGATCTAAATTGATTTTTTCTTATATTTAATTAATTTTATTATTTTTTTCTCAATTAAACTTTAGATTGGCTAATTCATTTTTAAATAATAATACATTATTTGATTAATATAGAAATATCTGATGCTACAAATTACTGTGTGATTTATGAATAAAAATAGTATTTGAATTAAATAATTAAAAATCAAACTCAATAAAATACTTTTTGTAGATGTTTCTTCAGTGTGTGAAACCTTACAAAATTATTAAAGCTTCAAAAATTTCTTTTGAGGATTAAAAAAAAAAGTATTCTCTTTTATTAAATTATTTTTATCCTACATAAAAGAACGCAAAAAAAAAATGAATTAATTTTAAAATTTAGCGGATAAATAGATATTTTGTAGTGTTACTATCACTTCTTTATGACTCGTCATTTATAGTATTTTAAAAGTTCATATAATTGTTCAAAGTTACTAAAATGACTGACATCTTGAAAGGTCATTAAAACTTAATTAAGATAAAATAGATAAAATACATTCATGTGAGGACTATCAAAATGAGATATTTCTCCCTTATATATATAGTAGTACTATACATATATATTCTCTGTAATAACATTTCACTACAACAATCAAAAAAATATCTAGACAAATGATATTATTACAGAGAGATTTGAATGTAGTTTTGGCTCTATTGATCCCTCTTCTTTCCCCAAATAATAGGCCTTTAGGATGTGTTTGGTATGAAGGAAAATGTTTTTCATGGAAATATTTACCTACAAGTTGTATTCTTACTTATTTTCTTATGTCTGATTGGTGAGTGAAAAATATTTTTCGAAAAGTATTTTCTGGTGTTTGGTTGGTGAATGAAAAAATATTTTTTAAAAAATACTTTTTAGAAAAATAATTTTTGACCCCGAAAAATACTTATTTTAGGGTGTGTTCGATATAGAGGAGGAAAATATTTTCTAGAAAAATAAGTTGTTTCTTACTTATATTCTTCTGTTCATTATGCAAGTAAAAAAATATTTTCTAAAAGCATTTCTATATATTTAACAAAAACAATGAGAATGAATAAGGTAAGAAGGATGAGGTGAGAAGAAAATTTTGAATTTTTTTATAAAAAAAAATTTAAAAATTAATTATTTTTTTTGGGGAAGGGGGTTGGTAGGGGTGCTGTTGGGGTAATAAAATTTTTTCAATTTTTTTAAAGAAAAATAATATTTTTTTCTTTGTGGGGGGTGGGGGGTGGGGAATAAGGAGGGCTAGTAGAGTGTGGGTTGGGATAGGGGAGTGAGGGGGGATAAGAAAAGAATTAAATTTTTTTAAAAAATTAAATTTAAAAAATTATTTTTTTTGGAGGGGGCCGGGTTAGGTAGGGGTGGGAGTCGGGTAGGGGTTGGTTTTGGTGGTAGGAGATGATGTAAGAAACAAATTTAAACATTTTTTTTTGGGTGGGGGGGGGTAGGTGGTGGGGGTAGTAGGGGATTGGGGGTCGAGGTAGGTGTGAGTGATTTTGAGAGTTGTATGAATATTTTAACTTGGGAGTGGTGTTGAAAGAGAGTTTTGAAAAATATTTTCTTAGTTTTTGAAGGAAAGTCATTTTCTTAAATTTGAGGAAGATATGTTGATTTAGAAAACATTTTTCAAAATATTTAAACCAACCAAATACGAGAAAATTGGAAAATATTTTTTAGAAAATATCGATTTTAGATGTTAAGATATTCAAATAGAATACAAATGTATGGTTTTATTGTAAAGTAATTGTAGAAAGTAATTCCACTCTTGCCAAACAGAACAAGATTTGAGCCCAAGAGAACATTAATTTCCATGAGTTCGGCAGTAGTGTAATACAGGTGAAGTCTAATAAGGAAATAAACTTTTGGCTTAACTCAATAAAATCGGTATGTTTCTTGTTTAAAATGATTTAAGTTTTGCAAAGAAAGAAAGAGAGTTTTACATATGTATTTAGTATAATTTTTCAATGAAAGATGTTCAACTAATCATCCTTTATTGTATGCTATAAGGAAATTAGTACAATCTGATACAAGGATTAGCTATTGGAGAGGAGCAGAAGTCATAAAGCATTTTGATAATGCTTCTCCAGATTGCAGATTATTACAAAGCAAGATATGAAAAGATTGTATAGAGTTTGAGGCTAGGCCATCATTTAGAGGAACATCAAATGAAACTACATCCTGCATATAAAGGTATGAGATGTGTAAGAGAAAGATAAATGTTATTCACGTACAACAGCTCTTTATAGAGCGGATATAGAACTAAAAATACTATTTGATAAGTACAAAAAAGCAGAAAAAACTAAAATACAGGAAACTCTAAAACTCCTAAATATAACACGTAACTAACTACCGTATAATTGAATATATTTAGATAGCTATATATTATCTGTTAATATGCCCTCGCAAATTGGGGGTGACTGGAACAAGCCCCAACTTGTGAAAATAATGCAGAAAAGCTGTACGTGGGAAAGGCTTGGTGAGGATGTCAGCAACTTGATCAGCGGAGTGAAGGTGACGAACCTCAAGCACCTTTTGTTGAACTTTCTCAGAACAAAATGGAAATCAATAGCTACATGCTTCATCCAACTATGGAAAATAGGATTAGCACAAATGTAAGTGGTGCTGACATTGGCACAAAGAACAGTTGGTGGGGAAGACAGTGATAGGTGGAGCTCTTGGATCAAATTCGTGAGCCAATTGACTTCAGGAACAACAATAGGAATAGCTCGGTACTTGGCTTTCATAGATAAGCATAAGACAAACTTTTGCTTTTTGGAAGACTATGAGATTGGTGAGTTCCCAAGGTAGACAACATAACCCGTTGTTGATGTTCTGTCATGTGGATTTCCAGCCCAATCAGAGTCAGAATGTGCAAGTAAATAGTCTGTTGATTGTCGACTTAACTGGACCCCCAATGTACTTGTGTGTTTTAAGTAGCGCAATAAGTGTTTGGTGGCCTTCCATTGAGACTCTTTGGGATTATGCATAAATTGAAACAACTTGCTCACAGGAAACCCGATTTCAGGCTTAGTGAAGGATAGGTAGTCAAGCTTACCAATGATTCGTCGGTAAAGTGAAACATCAATGGCCAAATCGGTCTCTGGCCCAATGAAGCAGCAAATTGATGTCATTGGCATTGGAACACCATTGCAGTCAGCCATATGCAATTAATATAGAATATTCATGGCATATTTATGTTGGGACAAGTATATGACAATTGGTGTGGATATTACCTCAACACCCAAAAAATAATACAAAAGCCCAAGATCTTTGAGAGAGAATCACTGAGAAAGTGATTTAATTACGGACATAATACTTTCCTGAATGTTGCCCGTAATAATTATGTCATCAACATATATAAGAATGTAGATAGTAACACTAAAATTATGGAGGTTAAACAATGATGAGTCATATTTTGATTTAACAAATTCAATACTTGTCAAGTAGTTGGTTAGCTCAGTGTACCATGCATTAAGAGCCTGCTTAGCTCCGTATATGGCCTTTTTGAGTTTGTAAATATATGTATAATTTTGAGAGGAATCAAAACCAGGAGGTTGTATCATGTACACTTCCTCTTCAAGTCTACCTTGTAAGAATGGATTATTGATATCTAGCTGATGAATAGGCCAGGAGCGTTGGGCAGCAATTACAAGGACCAAGCAGATTGTTGCAGGCTTAATAACAGGGCTGAATGTGGAATGATAATCTATTTCGGGTCTTTGAGTGAAACCTTTGGCTACTAGGCGAGCCTTATACCTGTCAATGCTTCCATAAGGTTTATGTTTAATTCAAAACAACCACTTAGAGTCCACAACATTCTGGGAGGGATCAGTAGGGACCAAATCCTGTGTCTGATTTCTGACTAGAGCATCATATTCTACTCTTATCGCTTCTTACAACTGGGAATATAGTTGTACTTGACAGTAGGATGGGGGAATTGGTGGCAAGAGATTAGTTTTGGAAAAAAAATTCTTCGATTTTAAAATATTTGTTTTTTAGAGGGTAATCATTGTGTGAGAAAGGGTGGCTGGTTTTTATTATAGTGGAGGGACATTAAGGTATGGTGGTTGCAAGGCAGTGGTTAGCGGAAGCTGAGGATCTTGGATGGATGGAGTAACCTTAGAAGTTTGATGGCTATAGGTGTGATGGTTGGCATCCTTGTTGCTGCTGGAGAAGGGATAATAGTAGTTGGTGCAGTTGAGCAGAGAGAAGTATAGCTGCTTGCTAGATTGTTGGGAGAAGGTGGAGATGTACCTGAGCTTGGCGACGCCGCTATAGAAGGAACCCATAGAGACCTTTGTGCGCCTGTAGACAATAGCTGAGGTAGTTCAAACAATATGGCTATATTGGGGATATCAATGTCCATATCTTTTAGAGGAGATAACTCATCCCATGAAATTTTTAAATTATAATTTTTATAATTAGAAAAAATATTGGTAAAAGGAAAACTAGTTTTGAAAAATACTACATCTCTTGAAAGATAGACTTTGGAGGTGGTTGGGTCAAAGCATTGATGGCAATAATTTTTGTTTGAAAATCCTAGATAGACACAAGGCTTTGATTTTTAATCAAGCTTATTTTGTGCATACAGTTTCAGCCATGGACAACATAAATAACCAAAAATTTTGACGTTGTCATAATTTGGTAATTCTTGAAATAAAAGCTCGTATGGACACTTATCTTCTAAATTTGGAGTTGCTATTCTATTTATGAGAAAAATCGCTTGATAACATTCAAAACTCCAAAAGTTGGTTGGTAAAGAAGCTTGGTGCATTAGAGTTTCTGTAGTCTCGACTCTCGATACATGGCGATGTCGTCTTTCTACTATTGCAACTCCTTGTGGAGTATAAAGTGGATAAATTAAGAGTTCAATGCCCTGTGATTTAAAATAAGAAGTTAAACTCTGAAAGTCACCACTTCCATCAGTATAAAAAGATAATATTTTTTTTTTGAAATCAACATTCGAGTAATGGATGTAGTGTATTGAAAACATCTAAACCTCGTGTTTGGCCTGAATCGTGTGGATCCACGTGTATTTTGAAAATTGATCTACAAACAAAATATAATATCTTCTTCTGTCAAAGTACAAAGCTGGTGATGGACCCCACATATCACTATAAATAATTTGTTAAGGCTTGTGACTTTGCAAGGAATTTGTAGAAAAAGACTACATGTGGCTTTTATTTGATTGGCATGAATTACAAATAGAAAGAGAGCATTTCTTAACAGGAATGGAAAATTTATTCAAAACATATCTAGAGCATGGTGTGTTGGATGTCCTAGGACTCCAAGCGCTGATGCCACAGATTCAAGGACATAACCACATTACATTGTGATTGAGAAGGAGAAGCATTGTCTAGCGGCCACTCATAAAGGTGTCCTCTACCCTGCCCTTGAACTTGCGGCGCCTCCGTACTTACATCCTTTAAAAGATAAGATAATGGAAAGAATTCACTAGATGCTTTATATCACGATAAAATTGAGAAACTGAAATCAAGTTATTAGAAATGGAAAGGGAGCAAAATATATTGAATAATTAAAAGCTAGAATTAGATGCAGATAAGTAAGTATTACCAGTGTGAGTAGAGCTGTCAAAATGGACTTGGACCATGAGGCTGACCCAACCCAAACCTTTAATTTAGTGGGGTTGGGTTAAGTTTTTTCATCCATTTTAGGAACGAGGCTTATAAACCCAGCCCCACTTGACCCGTCAGCCTCAGAGGCCAGCCCGCTGGCTGAGTTTTTAAAAATAATTATTAAATATTTTAAGTTAATTTTTTATTTGTTAGACTTTTGTAATTGTCATTTGTTAATACAGAAAAGAAAAATCTAAGTATCTACGACCCAAGCCCAACCAACCGACCCAACCTAATATTTTCTAATTTTCTTTTCTTAAACTATAAAGCCTTAGGCCCTTTAGTAAGTACATTAGAGATAAGGACTAGGGTTTTAAATTTTCACATCATTTTGTTTTTAATTTTCACATCATTTTATTTTTACTTTTTACATTATTTTCTTTCTCTTAGGCCAGCAAAACCATTTTCTCTGAGACCTTAACCGCTTTTGCTCAACATATATCAGTACAAATTTGAGTTCGTCTAAATCTTTCCAAATGGATACAACCCATATAGGTAAGAATATGAAAAAATTATCCTCCTTCTCTCCAAATTGATTGTAAAGTTGTGTGAGATAAAGAAGATTTGTCAGATAAAGAAGGATTGCGGCATACTTGATTAATCTATTTGGATTTTGGGAGTTTCATGATACTTAGTACTTCCATGGAAACTTAACTCGAATATTTGTGTACAATTATTGGTCATTGTTCTTTTGCTTATTTTCTGGTTATCTAACTAATGTCTTGTTTGATGCGAATTGAATTTGTAGAAGAAGATGGTCTTCTTAAGGAAACTATGTCAAATGCGATTGATAGTTCAAAATACATTACAAGTGGAAATGAAAGTGGAGTTGATAAGCTTTAATTGATTAGTTTTGTAATATTTAAAAGTTTAGATTTATTTTGTATTGGACAAAATTTTAGTCCGGTTAAGATTTGTAAGTTTTTGAATTTAGTTTTTGTCCATGTTTTGATAGTAAATGAGATTACTGCATCTCTGATTATCTAGCGTATTAGACTTTAAAATTCTCATGATTTTTTTGACCCATTTACAAAATGTTTATATTAGGATATGAATTGATGTTTCTAATCACTTTATTCATTTACTTTTTGAATATGCTATGAATTGATGCTTCTAATCACTTTATTCATTCACTTCTTGAATCTGTTAGTGAATTTGTGACTATTAGAACATGTGATAAGCTCAAACTATTTATATATTTTTATTTAACACGTTTTTAGGTTATTTTTATTTTTTAAAAGGGCCAACCCGTCCCAACCCGTGGTTTACTTAGGGCTGGGTTGGGCTACTTTTTCAATGGCCCTTTACTTAAAAGGGTCAGCCCATCTTAGCCCATTTATCTCTCTAGCCTGTTAGGGTTGAGTTGGGTTGGGTTGGGCCAGCCCATATTGACAACTCTAAGTGTGAGAAATTGGTATGGTGTTACTATTTCCCATAGTAATTTTTTTCGAACCATTGTAGTCAGTAATGTTTGTGAAACTTTGGGCATTCGATGCAAAATGGTGTGTAGCCCCTGAATCAACTATCTATGGGGCTGATTACTGTTTTTTTTGTTCAGCAACGTTGGCTCGAGCCTAAAAATGATTGTGAGTTTGAGAGCGACAAACGCGAGTAGAATGTCTAGGTCAGTCACATAACTGACACACTAAGTTGACTTCTTGATTGGTACAATAATTGTGCCCTGGCTGAGAACGTTATTACGGATAGTTATTTTAACGCCTATTGTAGTTAGTGGCGTTGGTCCTTATTTGAGAGCTGTACTTTTGTGAAACAACAACAGTAATTTTACTGAGTGAGAAAGAGCATTATGTTTTAGTAAAAGCTCGTGATCAATGTCTTTTCAAACAGTTCAACATATAAAATTAGGGTATCACGTGGTTGAATTACTGTTGAGATTTCTTGATATTTGGGTCCATGACCAATGAGAATCTTGACAATGAGCTTGGCATTAGTGACCTAAGCTCCTGCAGTTGGCTGCTCACCGTAGAGAGATCAAACTTGGTTGAGATAGTTCGTGAAAGGAAGACTCTCTTTGGTGAGACACGCTATACGATGTCGCAAACTGAAAATGCGAGTTTGCAACTTATTGGCATAAGTCGTATATAGGGAATCCCAAGATTCTTTGGCAGTGTTTGAAGTGGCAACAATGGCAGCAAGAGTTGTATATATGGATTCTAAAATTGTATTCTGGATCAATTGGTCGTGACGGTACCTGTTAACGTAATTAGGGTTGGTAATTGTCTAGTTATTTTTGGTGGTGGTCACAGTAGTATCAGGGATAGTCCCATCTAGATGTCTATAAATATTATGTTCTCTCATGAGTGATGTGCTATAGAAATGTAGCACGTTTGACGCTTAAAATAAGGAAAAGATGCAAGTTTCTGCGGCTATTTTGTTAGATATGATCTGTTTTGGGTATATTTTGCACAAAACTATGTTTTGTATGCTAAGTTCATGAAAAGGTGGGAAAATATGTTTTTGGCCACTTTCTAGAGCAGTTATACAAATTTGGGATGTTTTTAGGCATGATCTTGATCAAAGTATGTTTGAGAATTGAAGAAGAGCTGAAAAGATGACTCCTGTCACCTACTAGGTCAACCTAAGAGCCTTATGTAGGACCTACAGGCCACGGGTAGTCATAGAATGTACTAGAAGTCAAAAATACCAAGAGCAGACTTGCAGGAATTTTCCCTTCCGGTACTTGTAGTTTGTACCTATTGCCCAGTGTTTGGGCTGCAGGTAGTACTTATCGCCCAGTGTCTGGGCCACAGGTAGTACCTGTGCTCGGGAAAAGACTGCAGTACGGGCCACATATGGCCACCGACCCAATTTTCTCCTATTTTATTCGGGCTTTGTTCTTAGGATTTTCTCTTGTATTATAAATACCCTTTATATACTTTTTAGTAGGAGTTACACACTTTCGATACTCAGAAAGATATTTTGATTCCAAGATCCGTCTTTGATCTTGGGATTCTCTTATCTTAACTTTACTTGATTAATCATGTTACGATTTTGGGTTTTTATTCATCTTATCATTGTTATCTTATTTAAGTTTTCAATTATGAATGTTATTGGTTTATTCATAAGTATGAGAGTCTAAAACCCATAGCTAGGGTTGTGCAAACCTTTTCTAATTAATAAAGTAGGGGAGGTGCGATTGTTGAATTAAACCAATACCCATGGCATGCATTGTATTATCCTCAATATAATAGATTTCTTAGTGGTTGAAAACGTTAGGATCCCACATAGATATTGCTACTTACTCCAAAAGAGGAGTAGTGACTAGGAAAAGATAATGACAACAGTAATTTGAGATTTAACTGTCGATCTACGCTACTAGGTAATATCTAAGTAAGATGGTTAGCTTTCATCTAATAACTAGAGACTCAAAAAATAATAGTTAACTTGGATCAAGATAAGGGTTAGTAATGCGACATCATGAGACTCAAAAGGTAAAGAGTAAAATCCTTATACTCGTCCAAAAGACTGTAGAAGGTACATAACTTATCGATTCAGCATGCAAGGTATTAGGTTGGTTCAACATAACACAATAAACCTATGGAGTTGAGAAGCCAGGGGGAACGCAATTCTAGTGTTCACCTACACTGATTACAATCGAAGTTAATACTATTTTTTGCCTGAGATTACTATAAATAAATCCCCTATTTACTTTTCTTATTCTGCCGTTGACTACAACTTCTGAGACTTGTAAAGACACATGTTCCTTGGGATTCGACCCTAACCTTAGTTGGGTTACTATATCTTAACAATGACCATTTCATCATCTAAAAGAAGGTGTTGCTTGGACGTCATCAAGAAATTAGCACTGTTGCTGGGGAACACGATGTTGATTTGTGATTTGAAGTTATTTTACAGTTTTGGGGCTTTTCTTTTTGTTCTTTGTTAGGCATATATCGGTGTATGCCTAACACATAGAGTAAAAATAATCCCTTACTCTCACTGATTTCAGAGAAGATCGTATAATCATATAGTAAGATATCAGAGCCAAAGAAGGACAATCTCCCTAAAGAAGGAGTTTAGGAGGCTGTTGATAGTCAGACTGGTAAGATACTAGCTCAGACGGAGTTAGCTAAGCAGCGACAGGCAGCAGACTATTGAGCAGTCCTCGGTGGAAACCAAGATAGAGTTAGAGAGGATGCCGACCTTAAGTGATCCCAACATACTAGTACATGTAACCATATATTAATGAAGAAGAAAATTTAGGATATAATGGGCCGGCTGATACAAGAGCCATTATCTCTCCTGCTTTACCTCCTAATGTTAAGTTCAATATCTCTAGTGCTATGATCTAACTTTTATACTTGAGGGCTATGTTTGTAGGGTTGCCCACAGATGTCGCAAACATGCATTTGACAAATTTTGTTGGGATTTGCACTTCATATACCATACCTGGGGTAGATCAGCACGCACTGGGACTGAGGTTGTTTTCTTTCTTGCTTATTGGAGAAACATCATTATGGCTTGGGGAACTTCCAATAGGGTATATTACTATAGGAAGTGAGCTACACACACATTTTTTGAACAAATTCTTCCCTCTATCCAAGGTATTGCATCTCAAGGACGATATTTATAATTTCAAGCAATTACGATCAGATGCTATGTATGAGGCATGGTTTATGTTCAAGAAAAAACTTAGCATGGTACCCAATCACCGTATTTTAGGGACAAACCTGAAAGAGATATTATATAAAGCCCTGATTTTTAGTTCTAGAGCAATGACAGACATTATTTTTGAAGGAGCCTTTATGAGATTATGATGGGAGATAGATGCAGGTATTATGGATCATATCTCATTAACTAATCGAGGGGAGTAAACTTTAGAGGTTGATAGAGGTTTTGATATGGTCATAAATTGGTGAGATAGTCAAAGAATTTTCAACCATCAATTCTTCTAAAGTGCATGACTTTGGGATATCTGTGGAGGTGGAGTTTGTAAATCGTCAGTTGGTAGGTTTCCGAGCCTAAGGACAAGGGAATCAAGGTTGGAACTATCATGATGAGAGAGATAACACATTTCACCCGAAAGACGTGAGGCAGAGTCTAAA
This sequence comes from Capsicum annuum, assembly GCF_002878395.1. Taxonomy (NCBI): domain Eukaryota; kingdom Viridiplantae; phylum Streptophyta; class Magnoliopsida; order Solanales; family Solanaceae; genus Capsicum; species Capsicum annuum. The sequence goes on along the minus strand of NC_061120.1, from coordinate 87,527,964 downwards.
ATAGAAGAAATATTGACCATGTTGATAAAGGGTCAAGAGAGCCAAGAGACTTTCCTCAAAGAACTTAAAGTGAAAATTTTAGGATCATCCCAAAAGGTTGAATCATATGTGATTTCTATTAAGAAGTTGGAGAAACAATATAGGTAAATCTCTATCATTTTGTCTAAGAGACAGTCAGAAGCATTATCTAGTGACAATGTGCAGAATCCCCCGACACTTGTTCACTATATGGTCATTGACACTAGAGGTGACTCTTCTCCTGACGAGACTATGTTTCTACCACTGATGAGCCAAAGAAGGATAATATTAATATTGATGGGCCACCTGAGGAAGAGTTTAAGAAGCTTACCTGTACTGATGATAATTTCGATAGTGATTGTAATGATGATTGGATTGGAGTAGAACTCCAGAATATAGTGCATTAGTTAGTTCAGATTTCCAGGTACCACTAGTAGAAAAGAAAAGTGACCCAGGTTCAGTCAACATCCCATATTCTAGTGGGCTTTATGAGATTAATCAGCCTCTATGTGATACGAGAGCAGGAATAAATGTTATGTCATTGGTAATATACAAGGTGTTAGGGTTAGAAGAGCTCAAGCCCATCTCTATAAGGCTACTGATAGCTAATTCATCTGTGAAGGAGCCAGTGGGAATTATACTTGACATAGAATAAGAGTATCACAATTCACATATCTGGCAGATTTCATGATTTTAGACTATGAAGTGGATACCCATTCACCGATTATATTGGGTAGACCCTTCTTATCTACTGGTTTGGTGTTAATTGGCACGGATTTTGAAGAGATCATATTTAAATGGAATGATAAGTAGATTATGTTGAATATATGCATGACAGTACAATAACTGGATGGTATAAGAGTAGTGGCAGTGATAGATGCAAATGATGATGACTTGTTCACATTAAATATGCCAATTGAGGAGAGATTAGGGGTAAAAACACTAGCAACTGGATTATGAAATTTGAGAGTGATGGGATATATGATTATGATGATATGGTAAGTGCATTACATGGCATAGGCTCTTACCATTATGCCCCTAAGAAGTTGGATCTTGACTTGAATAACAGAACCACACCTTCAGCAAGATCGTTGATTAAAGAACCTTCAGTATTGGAATTGAAGGCCCTCCCATCTCATTTGCAGTATACATTCTTGTGGGACAACAATACCTTATCGATAATTATTGTATCAGATTTGGCAAGAGCACAGGTGTACACTTTGATATTAGTGCTACAGAAGTTTAAGAGAGCTATTGGGTAGGCCATTATTGACATTATATGGATTCGATCAAGTATATGTACACATAAGATACAACTTGAGCCGGACAACATTCCCAGTATTGAGCATCAGAGATGACTGAATCCTTTTATATAAAAAGTACTAAAAAAAGAGATAAGTAAGTGGTTAGATATTGGGGTGGGTTTTCCCATTACAGACAACAAGTGGGTTAGGCCAGTTCAATGTATGCCAAAGAAAGAGGGAATCACAGTGGTTCCAAATGAGAAAAATGAATTATTTCCAATGAGGCTAGTTACCAGATGTAGAGTGTGCATGGATTACAGAAAGCTGAATAGATAGACACAAAGGCACCACTTCCCAATGCCATTCATAGATTAGATGCTGGACAAATTAAAAGGCAGAGGTTGGTACTGTTATCTTTATGGGTATTTTGGTTAGTGGTCGTTTACTTACCCCTATAGGACTTTTGTATTTAAAAGGATGTCATTTGGACTTTGCAATGCACCTGTCATTTTTCAGAGATATATGATGTGCATATTCTCTGATATGGTAAAAGACACAATCGAGGTATTCATGGATGACTTTTAGTGGTCAGGGATTCTTTTGATGATTGTTTAGCATATCTGGCCAGTGCACTATAGAGATGTAAAGAGTGTAGTTTGGTGCTAAATTGGGAAAGATGTCTCTTTATGATGAAATAAGGTATCGTACTAGGACACAAGATCTCCAAACATAGTATTGAGGTGGACAAAGCGAAGATTGAGGTGATTGAGAAATTGCCACCGCCAGTTTGAGGCATATGAAGCTTTTTAGGTCGTGCAGGTTTCACTAGAAGATTCATCAAGGACTTCTCTAAAATTGTGACTCGTCTGTGCAAACTTTTAGAGAAAGAGGTCGAATGCCTGAAGGAGATATTAATTTTAGCACCTATTATTGTGTCGCCTAACTGGTCTGCACCTTTTGAGGTTATGTGTAATGCAAGCGGAGTAGCCTTGGGTGTTGTCCTAGGCCAAAGAAGAGAGAAGATATTGCACCCTATCTACTATGCCATCAAAGCTTTGAACCCTGCTAAGAAGAATTATACAGTCACAGAATAGGAGCTACTTATAGTGGTTTTTGCTTTTGAGAAGTTTTGGTCTTATTTAATTGGAACCAAGGTGATAGTTCACACTAACTATGCGGCCTTAAGGTACTTGATGTCAAAGAAAGATGACAAACCAAAATTGATTAATTGTGTTTCGGGACCAGAAAGGGATAGAGAATCAGGTTGCAGATCACTTATCCAGACTTGAGAAGGAGACCATACAAAAAATAGGGGATAATCTTGAGATAGATGATACTTTCCAGATGAGCAAGTGTTAGAAGCACCTCATGATTTAATTCCTTGATTTGCTAATTTTGCCAATTACTTAGCAAGTGATCTTATTCCAAAAGATTTATCCTTCCAACAGGGACGAAGATTTATGCATAAAGTAAGGAAATTCTTATGAGATGAGCCATATCTATTTAGGGTTTGTGTTGATGGTGTAATTCCAAGATGTGTACCAAATGTGGATATGATGAGCATTCTAGAGGGTTTTCGTTCATCACCAGTTGGGGATCATCATAGTAGTACACTCACAGCCTATAAATCCTGCAATGTGGGTTTTATTGGCCTACAATCTACAAGGACACTCATAAGTTTGAAAAATCCTGGGACCAATGCTAGCGTTAAGGAAATATTTCTAAATGCCATGAACTCCCCATGACGCCTATTCTGGAGTTGGAGCTGTTTGATGTGGGGGGATTTTTATGGGTCTATTAGTGAGCTTCTTTCGCATGATATATATTCTGGTAGTACTCGCCTATGTAGCAAAGTGGGTGGAGGTAGTTGTACTTCCAGACAATAAAGGCAAAAATGTCACCATTTTTCTAAAAAGAAACATCTTTTCCAGATTTAGCACTCCATGTGCTATTATTAGTGATGGTAGGTCTCGCTTCTGCAACTATTTATTCAAAGCCCTACTTTATAGATACGGTGTAAGACATAAGGTGGCGATACCTTACCATCCTCATACAAGTGGGCAAGTGGAAGTCTCCAATAGAGAAATAAAGTCCATCTTAGCAATGACTACCAATCGAACTGACTGGTCAAGAAAGTTAGATGATATATTATGGGCCTACCAAATAGCCTACAATACCCCCATAGGTGCCTCTCTATATCAGTTGTATATGGAAAAGCATGCCACTTACTGGTTGAGCTTGAGCACAAGGCATTATGGGCATTGAAGAGGCTGAATTTTGAGTGACGTGATGCAACAAACTTGACATTGAGTAAGGTGAATGAGTTAGATGAATTTTGACTCCATGCTTATGAGAGCTCAACCATAGACAAAAAAAGAATAAAGTTGTATGATGATAAGAAGGTCGAGCAGAGTATATTCAAACCCGATGATATGGTATTGTTATATAATTCAAGACTATGTTTCCTGGCAAGCTAAAATCGAGAAGGACCGGACCATTTATTGTGGTTAAGGTGTTCCCATATAGTGCTATTGAGATAAATTGTAATGGTGATGTCCCATTTAAAGTGAACGGGCAGCGAGTGAAACACTAAGTAAGATGGCTAGATTTCATCTAATAACTAGAGACTTAAAGGTAATAGTTAATTGAGATCAAGATAAGGGTTAGTGATGTGACACCCTGAGACTCAAAAGGTAAAGGGTGAAATCCTTCTACTCATCTAAAAGACTGTAGAAAGTATGTGACTTATTGATTCTGTATGCAAGGTATTGGGTTGGTTCAACAAAGAACGATAAACCTACGGAGTTGAAAAGCCAGAGGGAATGCAATCCTAATGTTCACCTACACTGATTAATACCAGAGTTAATATTGTTCTTTGCTCTAGATTACTACAAATAAATCCCTCATTTACTTTTCTTGTTCTACCCGTTGACTATAACTGCTGAGATTTACAAAGCCATGTGTTCCCTTGGGATTCAACTCCAACCTTAGTTGGGTTACTATATATTGACAACTTTCGTTTTAGCATCTAAAAGAAGGTGTTGTTTGGATGTCATCAATGAGCATGGATACTTGTGACTTTTAGAGAGAAAAGTTATGGCTGCCAACAAGTTTAATAAGATGTTGGGTAACCAAATTGAATTGGACGATATTGATGGAGTTGGTTGCTTCAAAGTTGGTAACAGAGAGAGACATTTCTAATGGTTGGGTAAAAAAGATCTTAGAACTCCGTGAGGATAAAAAAACTCTGATACCATAAAAAAATTTAAGATGTAAAAGAGAAAGATAAATGTTATTCACGTACAAAAACTCTTTATAGAGTGGATACAGAACTAGAAATACTATCTAACAAGTACAAAGAGCAGAAAGACCTAAAATATAGGAAACTATAAAACTCGTAAATATAACATTGATGACTGGCCGACCAAGTGCTCCATAGGAAATCACCAGTTTTTTACATTTCTGGCTCGACAAAAGAAAGTAAAGACAAGAAACAACATACTTCTTAGCAGTGTTCCGAGGAGCTTGATCAAGCAGCTGAACCAAATTTGGCATGATTTTATCTTAATTGGATTAAGAAGTTAAAACAAATTAAGTAGTTGAACCAAATCAAGCAGTTGAACCAACTTCAGAGATCCTCATTTCCAGAAGTTAGATTTTGCAAGCATTTAGTTGCGTACTCTTTAGATCCCAATTGTATTCAATAATCTAGGAGATTTATCATAACTTTTATGATACCTACTTCAGCTAGATCCTGTCGAACTTTAGGAATAATAGAAATATTTTTCAAGGTACAATCAGCAGGTGTTTGAGAAACAAAATCACCAATTTGACACTAGTCTTATTTTACAATTACCTGCACCTTTAAAAATTTAGTGACACACGCAATATCTTTTAAAATCACCACTTTAAATAGCCAAAAACCATCTTCAAGAATAGCCATAATTGAAAAATAAAGAGTTGCCACTTTAAATAGCTAAAGGCTAACCAACACCAAAAACTTGTTTAAAGGCAAACAAACATACATCAAAATAACCAATAGTTGAATAGTTTGACAAATCTAAATGATATTAACATTGTTGGACTTGAATTTATCATTCACAAAACATACATTAAAAATAAAAAAAAATTGTCCAATCTAACACCACAACTCTAGTACTATTGAACCTCTATGGAATCCACTTGGATTTGGTTTGCAAATTTTTACGTTGTTGCATTTATTGAAGTTAATTTTTAGTCATATCATCTTTTCCTTTCCATTTCAAATGAGGTGGCTTGAATCCCAAATCAACATTTGTTAGTTATTCATCTTTAGTGTCGTCCTACTTGAAATAACTCTTTCCCTAGATCTTTTGGGCTGCATTATTCAATATTACACACTATACATAAATAAAGATGCAAGGAATTTAAGTTATGAATTACATACATTAATGACTTATTTTTCAGATTGTGTGTTTGTGTAAACAACAAATATCACATTACTTGTTTTTTTTTCTTCCAACTGAAAATATATTTTCCTTGTAGTTGAAGAGCTTGCTACTTGCTTTCTACTTCCTTTAACTCTTGAAGTTTTAGGACATAGAGATGAATAATGTTGAGTGCTAGGCTAACTCATTGTCCTTGGTTGTGAAGGCTACTGATAGGATTGTTTAAAAGGCTGTTGAGGGAGCTATACATTAAGAAAAAAGTTAGAAGTGTAAGAATGGTTAATTTGATAAAGAAACAGCAAAATACTTACCACTGATTTGCAGTTTCTTCTGTTGTGCCCAACTGAATGAAATTTGGAACATACCATTTTTACTCTATTTTTTATGTTTTCTCCTATTTTTTCTTCCTTGGTTTATCTTTATCTTTTGTTTTTACATCTGGGAGGTCTTTTAGGCATTGACTTAACTTCAGGTGACTCAACTGATGGATTATTACTTTCAGGCCACATTATCAGGTTAGAGATATGTTGTATGAAGTGCTTATAAATACGTAGGAATGTATATTTTTTATACCAATGCTCTACATAATCTTTTGATCCATGCCTAATGTGATACAAGGCACAAACTACATGTCGGCAAGGTATACCCCTCAACTTCCATAATCTGCAGGTACATGTATCCTTAACCATATCAACTATGTGCCTAAACTATCCTTCTTGAATCTAAAATATAGTGTCATGATTCCAATTCACCTTTAGTTTCCTACCAATCTATTTATTGTCTTCTAAAATTAGCCTAGACATGGGTGAAATATTATTGATCCAAGTATTTGCAAAGTTGATCATATCTCCATGCCTATTCATTATTTTATACCTAATATCTTCAAGCATACTAATTATAGACTTCTGTCTAGGACCAAAAATCCAAGAATTTAAGGTTTTGCACATATTATTTTTCACCATATCACACTTATTTTTTTCACTAAAATGAGCCCTACACTAATATTCTTTATCAATATAAGCGATGACTCACATATTATTTTATTATCAAGTTTGATCAAATATTGAAAGTCTTCTATCAATTTTACATCAAAACTAGCCTTAACACATGTGAGACCCCATAAAATTTCAACTATTTTATTTTTGACCCTTTCGCCTGCGTAACATAAATTTTTGACTTGGAACTATATTTAGAGATGTTAAAAGGGTATTTTGGAAAAGTTTTGAAAATTTTAAAAGGTGTTCGAGGTCATTTTGAGACCCAAAGGCAGTGAGGGTCTGCAATATTAGCGTGCCACGGATGTTAGCCTCCATGATATTGGCGTGGCATGGAGGCTACCCTCCCGATAATGGTGTGCCACGCTGATGTTTTAATTTAGTTTAGTTTTTATTTTATTCACTTGGGGTGAGCGGATTTTGATCTTTTTACCCCATGTACGACCCTTAAACATAAAATAACCTCATTTTCTTCAGTTTTCAAAGATTAAATCATTCTTTTTCTCTCTTAAACTCAAAACCCAAGAACATTCAAGGGTTTTACAGTGAGTTACACATACGGGCTCTAAACTCTGAATTATTTTCAATTTCTTGTGTATTTCAAGCATGTATCTCATTTCCTAACTTTAATTTTACATTGTGGAATTTACTTACTCATTATCCATGTGGATAAAATTGATGGGTTTGAAATTGGGTTAAGGGGTTTTGGTTGAAATTAATTGACTTACTTTTCCTATGTTTAAAATTGATAATTTTATGCTTTAATTAATGATTTTTGGAATTAATGAGCACATTGTTATGGAAATTAAAATGGGGAATATGGTTTTCCCCAAATTGATGAGTTTTTAGCTTGGTAATGGAATTAACCCCAACCCACTTTGTAAATTTATTTCTTAAAAAAATGGATAATTGCATAATTCATCTTATTTATGAATCCAATTGCATTGTATTAATGAATAATTGGTTAAAATGGATTTGAAAGGACCTTGATGACCATGGTTTGGATTTTAAATTAGAACTTGGGAGTCTAAAGGTTATATGGATTGGTTTGACATAATTATATAAGCTTGCAAGCATAATTGGTATGATGATACCAAGTGGTAAATGCCTTAATATAAGACTCATGGGTTAGTAGTTGAGATTATGTGCAAACTATTTTAATTTAGGTTTAAAGAAAATTGGGTAGCTCGCCATAAAGGTGTAGTCCCGTGGGGACTAACACTTGAAGCCCCATTTGCCGATGTGGGGGTCTATACGACCATGTGCATGATTCACACATTATATTTTGAAATGGATAAAGCCTCGGTGTCTTTAGCCTTTTCTTCGAATTTCTTGGATTTATGGCTAACACGTACTGGGCCCTTTCAGCAGGGGGAGCTGAACTCATATAGCTTGTCAGTGCCTTTAAGATGGGGGAGCTACACAATTAAGGTTAATGTTTTAAACTCTCATGTTCATGACCCTTGTCCCTACCCCAACATCCTATATATGTATATATGATTGTTATACATATAATTGTAACTAGTTTATGGGATTGACATTATTTTATCACTTTTCTTGAGTTACATACAGTGCTTATCCCATTTATCATCATTGGACACTATATTAATTCATAATGTAGGGTCAGAAGGGTGTTCTGTTGCTCTTGTGCAGTGTTAGGTAATTTGGTACATTTGTTGAGTTGTTGTGAAGTGGTGAGCCTCCATCTTTCAAAAGGCTTGGTCATTTTACTATTTTTTTAATTTCTTAGCATATCATTTTGGATTCTTTTTTCATGGTCGGAGGCATGTCCCAACCTATTTGGCATTTCTAGTTTTAGAAGCTTTTGTTGACAAATGTGGGTTGGATGTGGTTTTGATTTATATAGTTTACATTTGATTATCTATCCTTCTTATTACTATTTAGTTGACTTCCATTGTATTCTTTTATTGTGTTTTGGATATTAGGCTAAGGAGTAGTCTCCGACTTACGGTGGGTTTAAGATACCTGTCACAATTAAACCCTGGTTAGGGTGTTGACAATCTTGGTATTAGAGCATGATTCAGGGTCGTTGGGTGTCCACAAAGTTCTGTCGAGTAAAGTCCCTTTTATTGGTGTGTAGTGCCCCATACTTATAAGGTGGAGGCTATAAGATATTTAGGAATTTTTTTCTTTCTCGTGTTCATTTTCAGGCTATAGAGTCTAGTTGTCATGAAACTTCTCTAACTCCTGGTTTACTCGCATTCCAGATCATGCTTTCCCAAAGATCTGATGATTGTAGAAACTATGTTAGGCCCTCTATCCTACCATAAGAAAATATTGAGGGAACTCACCCTGTTTAAGGAGTGCAGACCCGTTCTAGGGTCCTTGGTCCTGATTGTGTTGCCCCACTTAGATTTATATTGATCCTTACTACAATCTTCCTCAGGCTTCCCGGGATGGTGACACTCATGCTCAATCACCTCACGGAGATATCTCTAATACGGAGTTCTTCCGATTTATTCATATGCTTACTCAATTGGTGGCATCACAGTCCTGTCATATGATCGTGTAAGTTTTGTTACTCATTCATCTGAGGTCACTCGGGTTGGCCAGTTTATGAGGTTGAATCTTAGTTTTGTTACTCATTCATCTGAGGTCACTCGGGTTGGCCAGTTTATAAGGTTGAATCACCTGACCTTTACAGGCTCGAAGGTTAAGGAGGATCCTCAGGATTTTATTAATAAGATAGATAAAATATTTAGGGTGATGCATGATATTAATATAGAGGGTGTGGAGTTTGCTTCTTATTAGTTGATAGAGGTAGCTTATCAATAGTATGAGGAGTGGAAAGCATTGAGAGGTGAAGATACTGAGCAAGCAGTGTAGGATAAGTTTTTTGGTGCCTTTCTTGATCACTTCTTTCGTCAAAAGTTATGGGTAGATAAGGTTAAAGAGTTTGTGAACTTGAAGCAGGAAAAGATGAGTGTGAAAGAGTATTCTCCAAAATTTCAGTAGTTATTCTATTATTCTCCAGAGTTAATGCTAACATGAGATCCAAGATAAGGAAATTTGCTTCTGGTCTATCCGTGAGTTGGTATTGGAGTGTAAGGCTGCAAAGTTGAACAATGTATGGCTATCTCAAGGTTGGTGGTTTATATGCAACAGGTAAAGGCTGAAAAGAAGAAGTAAGTAAAGATGAGAGAAAAGAAGAATAAGAAGTTCAGGTATTCAGAGCAGGGTATTACAAATCAGATGAATAGTAGGAGAGATGGTAGACAGTGGACAATGAAGAAAAATTGGCGAAATTCATATTCGACAGCTAGTGCTCCTCATCCTAAGCTTTCTGGCGATCATCATTTTCAGACTAGCAGTGGTCCTAAGGCATAAGGTACCCAGTCTCAAGTTAGTAGAGCTAAGTCAACCCCATTTTATCTTCATTATCAATTTTGTGGAAAACTTCACCGTGGTTATTGTGAGAAGGGGAGGAACTTGTGTTTCAATTGTGGTCAGCCTGGTCATCTACAGAGAAATTATCCTATAGCAAAATTTTCCATCAGAGCTAATAAGGTTTTGGTCACCATTTCTTCATCTCTGGCGCCTAAGGGCGCTACTTCGGGTATCAGCATTGGCTGGAATCATTTCTATGCACTTGCTACTCTTAAGGAGCCTGAGGCATCTCTATATATTGTTACTGGTATGATACAACTTTTTTCTCATGATGTTTATTATTTGCTTGATTCGGGTTCTATCCTATCTTAGGTGACCCGTTACATAGGTGTACACTTTGGTTTTGGTCTTGAAAATATTTTTGACCCATTTTTTGTGTCTACTCCAATGGGTGATTCTATTATGGCTAGAAAAATCTATAAGGATTGTGTGGTGTCCATCTTTCATAGAAAGATATTCATAGATTTGATAGAGCTTGACATGGTATATTTTGATGTAATCTAAAGGATGGATTAGCTCCATTCGTGCTACGCTTCTCTGGATTTTCATACCCAGAAGGCCAATTTCTATTTTTCTAATGTACTGGTGATTGATTGGGAAGGGAGTTCCTTAGTACCCAAAGGGAGGTATATTTCCTATCTTAGAGCTCAGAAGTTGATTTTTAAGTGGTGTCTTTATCATCTAGTTCAGGTTAAAGATTCTAATTCATAAAGTCCCTTATTACATTCTGTCCTTGTGGTTAATGAATTTCCTGAAGTCTTTCTCTATGATCTTCCTAAAATTTCTCTTAATAAGAAAATAGATTTTAGGATTGATCTTCTACCAGGCATCTATCCTATTTCTCTTCCTCCTTATAAGATGGCTCTGACTGAACAAAAAAAACTTAAGGATCTTCTTGTTAAGGGCTTTATTCATCCTAGTGTATCTCTATGGGCTGCTCATGTACTGTTTATGTGAAAGAAAGATAGATCTCTTCGAATGTGTATAAACTATAGTCAGTTGAATAAGGTTACAGTGAAGAATAAGTACCCTCTTCCTAGGATTGATAATCTTTTCAACCAGCTTCAGAGTGCTAGAAGTTTCTCTAAGATCGATCTCTATTCAAGTTATCACCTGTCAAAAATTAGGGAGGTTGATATTCCCAAGACTGCTTTTCAAACCCGATACGACCATTATGAGTTTTTGGTCATGTCATTTGGGTTGACTAATACTCTGTTTGCATTCATGGACTTATAAATCAGGTGTTCAGGAAGTTTCTGGATCTGTTTGTTATAGTCTTCATTGATGACATCTTGGTATACTCTAAAAATGTGAAGGATCATGCCAATCACCTCCGAATTGTTTTGCACATTTTTAAGGACCAGAAATTGTATGCAAAATTTTATAAGTAAGAATTTTGGCTAAGTATTATGACCTTTCTCAGGCATGTTGTTTCTAGTGAGGGGATCAAGGTGGATCCACATAAAGTTGAGGCAGTTAAAAAGTAGCCTAGACCTACAACTCCAACCGACATAAGTAGCTTCTTAGGCTTGGCTGGGTATTATAGAAGGTTTATAGCCAGTTTCTTCTCTATTGTTGCTCCATTGATAAAACTAACTAAGAAAAAGGTTAAGTTTTTGTGGTCTGAGGCTTGTGAGGGTAATTGTGAGAAGTTGAAGGATTAGTTGACTTCTGTGCCAATTTTGACCCTATCCAAGGGTACTGAGGGGTTTGTTGTGCATTGTGATACATCTCGAGTAGGACTGGATTGTATTTTGATGTAGCACGGTAAGGTAGTAGCCTATGCTTTCAGGCAACTTAAGGTTCATAAGAGGAATTATCCAACTCACCACTTAGAGTTAGCGATTGCGGTTTTTACTTTGAAGATCTAGTACCATTATCTGTATGGGGTGCAAGTGGATATTTATTCAGATTATAAGAGCTTGCAGTATGTGTTTATGCAGAGAGAACTGAAATTTAGGCAATAGAAGTGGCTTGAATTACTTAAGGATTACGATATGAGCTTGCACTACTATACAGGTAAGGTTAATGTAGTTATTAATGCTCTTAGAAGGTTTTATTGGGGTGCTTATCTCACATTGATAAGGAGAAGTGAGGATTGGCGAAGGATATTCACAGGTTGGCTATTTTAGGAATTCATCTATGGACTCCAAGAATGAGGGGTGATTATTAAAGAAGTGGTTAAATCATCTCTTGGTGCTGAGGTGAAGGAGAAAAAGGCTTTGGATCCTATACTTATGTAGATTAAGGATGATGTGGGTCATAAGAAGGTTATGGCTTTCGAGATTGGGAAAGATGGCATCTTAAGGTATCAAAGAAGGTTATGTATTCTTGATGTTGATGGGTTACGGGAAAGGATTTTGACTGAGGCTCATGAGTCCAGGTATAAATTTTATTCGGGTTTAACTAAGATATACCATGACTTGAAGAAAATCTATTGGTGGAATAATATGAAGAGAGATATGACAAATTTTGCAGCTAAATGTATGGTTTGTCAATAAGTCAAGGTTGAACACTTGAGGCCAGGTGGCATACCTCAAGAGATAGAGTTGACCATGAGGAAGTGGGAGATGATCAATATTGCTATATCTCGTATTGATGATAAGAAGCTGACTTCAAGGGATCAGGTCCCTAGATGTTCAAGGCAATAGTACAGCTGGCACGCGTCTGCACAGTTTTGTCCTTTTGTGTAACAAACTGAGTAGGTGCTGCTTGTACTATTTGGGACACCTGGTCTAATCTCATTACAACTCTAATCATCACTCCACTATAAAAGGAAAGAGATACTTTTGTATCAAGTAGTTTTTGAAAATCAAAAGAGTGAAAAGAGAGAAAGGCAAAAACTCAATCCAACTTTATTGCTCCATTTCTTAATTCTTTTGTAAGCTAAAAGAATGAGTGGTCTTGAGTTGAGTCCTGAATTGTAAAAGAATTACTTATACTATAAGATTAATATTTTCTTTGATTTTTGAGAGTGCTTAGGTAGAGTTGCCTAAGTTTGATACGCCTAGTGTTAATCAGTTTTAAGGAAGTCTAGGAGGAGTTGTCAAGGTAAAGTTGTAGTAGAGTTACTACAAGCAGGAGAAATAAGGATTTAGGTTTAAGTTTGAGTCTGTAATCAAGAGGTTGATTATAGTGAACTTTTGAGAGCTTCTAAGGGCAAGCCGTGGTTTTTCCTCTCTTGAGCAAGGGGGTTTCCACGTTAAATCTTGTGTCCTTTACTCTTCCTACACTGTATTATATTCCTGGTTGCTTTACTGTTGTTTTGCCCATGACTGATTTTGAAGGACTTAGTCCCTCACTGTGTGGTACAACTTCGAGGGTCTCAACAATTGGTATCAGAGCCAGAACACTCTAAAAAGTTCACACCTAGAGTGATTTGGTTAGCATGGATGCTCTACCTAACCTAGAAGAAGGGCAATCTACCACTAGGACACTAAGATTTAATGAGCGGTACAATGGGTGGTGGAAAACCAAGATGTTTGACTTCATTATAGCTGAGGATAGTGAGCTGATGGACATAATTCTTGATGGTCCTCATATTCCTATTATAGAAGTCAAAGAAGGGGAAGGTACAAAAATAGTTTTCAAAAGCACAAGGGAGTTAAATGATAAAGATAGAAGGAAAGTTGAAAAGAGTTACAAGGCAAAGAAACTGCTAATGTGTGGAATTGGACCTGATGAATATAATAGGATCTCAGCCTCTAAAAATTCCAAAGAGATCTGGGATTGTTTGAGGACTGCTCATGAAGGTACCATTGATGTAAAGGATTCAAAAGTAGACATGTTAACTACTCATTATGAAACCTTAACCATGAAAGAAGGAGAAACCATCCAAGAAATGCATACAAGATACTTTTATCACAAATGGGCTTCACAGCTTAGGAGAAATGATTTTGTTATATAAGCAAGTAAGGAAGATTCTTGGTGTTCTTCCTAATTCTTTGGAAAGCAAAGAGGATGTCATAACTAAAGCAAAAAACCTGAAGATTCTTACTATGGATGAACTGATTGGAAATCTAATGACTCATGAGCTCAAGAAGCTGTAAGATCTAGAAAAGAAGAAAGTTAAAAGAGAAAAATCTCTGGCATTGAATGCTTCAAAACATGACTCAAGTGAAGAAGATATTAATGTTGCATATTTTTCCAATAGGATTGTTAGAGCCATGAAGTAGAGTGGTCAGTTCCAAAGAAGAGAAAGCAGTAGTAAGAAAGGAAGCAATATTAAGGTGTGTCACAAATGTGGAAGTCCTAAGCATTTCATTAAAGACTATCCAATACGCAAGATAGATTACCAGGAATACCTCAATATTGGAGGTGACAAGGGAAAGAACAGGGACCAGGTCCCTGAAAAATCAAAAAGGAAGACTGCAGTTGAGTATGCAGTAAAGCAAGCTCTAGTGGGATGGGGAGATTTTGCCAGTGAATCTAATGAAGATAAGAAGTCTTAAGATGTTTCTATGCAAATTGTGGAAGATAGTCCAGTTAGAAATGATACCTTATTTGCCTTCATGGCTAACACAGAAGATGAAGGAAATAAGGTAACTCTTTATGATATTAAAGAAAACCTAGATAACTACACTGCTAGGAAGATAAAAAAGCTTACAAGTACGTTGATAGACTCTTTATATGAACTAACGACTGAGAAGAATACCTTAGAGGAGGAAGTAGAGAATCAAGAGCATGAGTGATTGCCTTAACTCTTCAGATATCTGAAACTGAACAAATGGTCACTAAATTAAAATCTGAAAATCTGAGTTGTATGAGTCAACTGAAGAAGGCAAATAATTTAGATAGTAAAGGTAAAAAGGAAGCTTTGAGGATTCAAATTGATATTGAGGAGAAACTAAGGGATTCTCAAAAACACCTTATGTCTACAGTTCATAAGAATGAAGAGTTAGAAAGAAACCTGGTTCGTTTGAGATAAGAGTTCAACAAATCTCTTAAATGGACCGCCTTTTTACAGATTCTTTCTAATTTGACTAGTTAGGGTGTTAATAATGGCAAAGGTCTAGACTATCAGGGAGAATTCCAACCTACTGGGTCTTAAGAGAAGGTTGCTCATGATGCTAGGAACAAGGTTCATAAGCCTCTATGTACTCATTATGGAAGATATGGGCATATAAAGGAAAATTGTCAGAGTTGGATTAGATCTAGAATGAATGGTTTCAAGTATATTCAGCAAGTGAATGTACATTCTATGGTTTCAAGCCTCAGAAAATTATGAAAATGAACTGTCTACCTAGATAGGCCAAAAGGGATTTGATCACACCATTGTCCTCCTACTGGGAACTTAAACTCAAATGGGTTCCCAAATTCAACTTGTGATCATGGTTCCAGGTAAGATAAATGGGATTGTAGTAAGAAATGATTCATTAATAAGTGCTCAAAGTTAAATTCTGGAAGGTCTGACTATTCTCTCTCTCAGGACACTTCAAGTGGAAGTGTCTCATTTTGAAATGGTTTATTTCAAAGGAACTGATCCCTGGCAAAATAGAGCTGAAATTATCAAGGTAAAAAATACATGGAGCTCTTGATTAATTAGAAAAGCCATTAATCCCTAGTGGCAGTAAAATCTCAGACATTAAAGAATTCATTCATGATGATAATGGTGAAAGGTTGAAAGGTGCAGATGAGAATTATGTTAATTGAGAATGCCAGTCATTGAGCCAAGCTCAAGTAGAAGACAAATAATAAATGGTCATGTCAGAATTATCAGGGACCTAGGCCTAAAGGAATTCATCTCAAAAGAAGGAGCTTAAGGCAGTATGAATAAAGCAAAGACATGCACCTAGTTCTCAAAACTAATGGACGATCTCTTGATAGTTCCAAAAAAGAAATATGTTGGGGATAAAAATTTAAAGCAAGCAGTGATTTAATTGACTTGTACTAACAGGTAAATCAGTGTATCTCCTCAAAATTTAGCTATGTTCAAGAGACAGGTGTCCTTGGTAGAACAGGTACATTTTGGTCTAACTCAACCCTTGTAGGTACACACCCATGGGAACAACTTAGGAGGAGGAAAATATAACATTAACAAAATCTAAGATTCACTCAAAGAAAGAGAGAGAACTACTCTTTTCTCAAAGGTTAGTGTCATGAATGTGCATTTTTTTGTTTGTTCTAAGCAGATAAAGTCGCGTCCTCCCTCTCTTCTTGTGTCTGAAAAATTGTCTTAGTCTAAAAGAAAGGATGAGTTATCCATGAATTGAAAATAATCACTTCCAATTTTATCAAAAACCCTTTCTATGTTTGCTCTTTTCTCTCTATCTAGGGATACCCATTCCTTTTATTATTATTATTATTTAAAAAAAGAAAAAAATTCCAGTCACAAACACTTCTCTCCTGAAAGAAACCTACAAAAGGCTACTAATTCCTCATTTTCATATCTTCTTAAGGAAACTGAGCTTAGCATTAGTAAGATACCTTCCTCAAATCCTCTTGGAAAACACCCCTTGTTTCTCACTCTTACAAAGCTAAACCCCTTTGTTACTCAAATTATTGATGAAGAATCATCCTTGAGTCCTCAAGACTTTTCAGATAAAACAATGATGGATGATGACTGGATTGTTAAAAAACTTATCTTGCTGTCAATAGCCCAAGAAAGGGTATATTTTCTCTAAAAAAACAAAATGTTAGTAAAACACTAAGATATTTTAAAGAAAAGTATAAAAGCTTTACCGAAAAGAAGGAGACTCCTGAGGGACCTGGTCCTAGAAAGAGGAAAGTAACTGAAAGAGGATCTGTGATCACCTATAATAGAAGGAAAAATAGGGATAAAATTAAGGTTGTGTCTAAATAACTGAGGAATAGGTTCTTGAGAAATCAAAAGGTGCTAATTGGGAGGATATTTGATTCAAATATATTAACAGAGTCTGGTATGCTGAAATTAGTTGAGCTGGTAAAACATCAAGGCTGGATGCATCTCATGAAAAGACCTATTCCTACAGTCTTTGATGAGGTAGTCAAGGAAATTATATTCCACATTGGAGTTCTCTGAAGATAAAATAAAGATGACAGCAATAGTTCAAAGGAAGAAGCTGAATATTGGTGTTGGTTTACTTGGGAGAATTTTGGATGTTTCGATCTTTGAAGTAAGGACTGTCTTCAGAAAATAACCATCAATAGAATTCTTGGCAACTGTATCAAAGGTTAAAAGTATATTAGTGGTTGCAATGAATAGAAAGTCACTAAAGAGCGATTTGCAACTGGTTTTTGACTTTATGAACAAAGTAGTATTGCCCAAATCACAAAAAGGGAACATTGCTTTAGCTACTAACTTGTATGTCATGGAGTTTCTTAGTAGCTTTGAGTTTATCAGTCTACCTGCATTGATGATGGAACACATATACAAAGTGGTGCTTGGGAAAAATAAAACATATGGTATGCCTTATGGTTACTGGTTAAATGAAGTCTTTGATCACTTTGGTGTTGTGTGTGAGAATAGAACTCTTGGAACTGCATTGAAAATGCTTGATATGAAAACACTGGTCAAGATTGAGTGTATGAAGAATAAATCAAGCACCAACTGCTAAAGAGAATTCAGCAAAGAGATAAAGGAGCTACAACTCAATATAGCTACTACGGATACAGAGATCGACAAACTGAATATGACAATTCAGCATCTGACTGTTGAGGGTCCAAGTGTCACTGATGAACTTAAAACTGAGAATGCTGACTTAAAGAAAAGGTTCTCCACTTTGACAGATAAGGTTTTCAGCTTGAATGCAGTGATAAGGCATTTAACTATAGAATTGATGCACTACCATGCTACAGAGAACAATAACCTAGCTCTACTCTTTCAAACCATTCTTCCAAGTCCCTTCCCTGCATAACCTTTTTTGTTTCATGTGTCTTTTTCTCTAGAAAACTTAAATTATGCACTCTAATGATACTTATCCTCTACATATGAATGAATATTTTCTTGTGTAATATATGTACTTCCTCTCTATTTTAAAGTTGTTTTTCATGATTAGTGTTGCCCCAACGGATCTTTACTCTTGGTTTACTGTTTTCACTTTTTAATGATGCCAAAAGGGGGAATATTGGTTTTATTTAGAAGGGACCAGGTAATATTGATTTTATATGGAAGGGACCAGGTAATATTGATTTCATGTGGAAGGGACTATGTACCAGGTGTGAAAATATTGAATTGTAAATATGATGGCATAGTAACAAGGGGAAGTATGTAATGCACTAAATGAATAATGGTGCATTATGACAAGGAGAATTAATTAAAGCTTAATAACAATTGACAACAAGGGACCAGGTTCCTAAGTTGTGGAAGCATGGTGTTGCATGATGGGGGGAACATTCATCTTCAGTAGTGGTAATCACACTGATCAAATGTAATGAATGTGTATTGATACTCAAAACTTTATGGTTGGTTTATCATCATCAAAAAGTGGGGAAATTGCTGTATCTTATTTTGATTATGAGCATCTAACTTCAAGGGACCAGGCCCCTGGATGTGCAAAGCAATAGTACAACTGGCACGCGTCTAAACAGTTTTGTCCTCTTGTGTAACAAACTATGCAGGTGTTGTTTATACTATTTGGGACACTTGGTCCAATCTCATTACAACCCTAATCATCACTCCGCTATAAAGGAAAAAAGATATTTCTTAATCAAGTAGTTTTTGCAAATCAAAAGAGTGAAAAGAGGGAAAGGCAAAAACTCAATCCATCTATTTCTCAAGTTCTTAATTCTTTTGTAAGCTAAAAAAGTGAGTGGTCTTGAGTTGAGTCCTGAATTACTCATACTGTAAGAGTAATGTTTTCTTTGCTTTTTGAGAGTGCTTATATAGAGTTGCCTAAGTTTTATGCTGGTTAGAGTTAATCAGTTTTGAGGGAGTCTTGGTAGAGTTGTCAAGGTGAATTTGTAGTAGAGTTACTATAAGAAAGAGAAACCTAGAGATGAGTTCAAGTTCAAGTCTGTAATGAAGAGGTTGATTATAGTGAACTTTTGAGAGATTGTGAGGGCAAACAGTGATTTTTCCTTCCTTGGGCAAGAGAGTTTCCACGTTAAATCTTGTGTCCTTTACTCTTTCTGCACTGTATTGTGTTCCTAGTTACTTTACTGTGGTTTTTTATGTGACTGATTTTGATGGACCTGGTCCCTCACTTTCAACCCCAGGGTTTCAACAAATATGGACTTTATTATGGGTCTTCCATGATCTCGCAATTAGTATGATTTTGTTTGGGTCATTATGGATTGAATAATTCTACTTACTTCTTGCCTGTGAGGACTAACTACTTGGGAGAGGATTATGCCAAGTTATTCATTCAAGAGATTATGAAGTTGCATGGGGCGCCAGTTTCCATCATTTTAGATCGATGTACACAATTTTCATCTTACTTCTGGCATTCATTTCAAAAAGGTTTGGGTACTTTAGTGAACCTTAGCACCATTTTCTACCCTCAAATGGATGGACAAGCAGAGCAGACTATTAAGAGTTTGGAGGATATGCTAAGGGCTTGTGTGATTGGCTTTAAAGGTAGTTGGGTTGACCATTTTTCTGTTATTGAGTTTGCTTACAATAATAGTTATTGTTCTAGCATTCAGATGGCCATTTTCGAGGCTCTCTATGGTAGGAGGTGTAGGTCTCCTATTAGGTGGTTTGAGGTAGGTAAGACAGGTTATTTGGTCCTGACTTGGTTCACCAATCCATGGATAAGGTAAAGGTGACTTAGAAAGACTTAAGACTTTTTAGAGTCGTAAAATGAATTATGTGGATGTGAGATGAAGAGAGTTGGAGTTTAAAGTTATGGATTGCGTGTTCTTAGAGGTGTTTTCTCTTAAAAGAGTCATGAGATTTAGAAAGAAGGGGAAGTTTAGTCCTCGTTATGTTGATCAGTATCAAATTGTTAGGAGAATAGGGAATGTCATTTATAAGTTGGAATTTCCTACGAGTTTGGCTACCATTTATCCTATTTTTCATGTGTCTATATAGAAAAGGTGTGTGGGCGAGACTTTCTTGATAGTATCGGTTGATGATGTCGGTGTTGCGGATTTCTTTTCTTAAGTGGAGGTACCAGTTGAAATATTGGATAGGCAAGTTCGTAGATTAAGGACAAAGGATGTAGCTTCGGTGAAGGTTCTTTGGAGAAACCAAAAGGTGGAAGAAGCTATATAGAAAGCTGGGGAAGTTATGAAGGCCAAGTACCCGTTCTTGTTTCCCGTGTTGGACGAAAGTGCTTGAGGTATGAATTTCATTCCCTTTCAAATTTTTCATTTAGTTTGGATGTATTCTTTCTATTGTCGT
Organism: Capsicum annuum; assembly: GCF_002878395.1. NCBI lineage: Eukaryota > Viridiplantae > Streptophyta > Magnoliopsida > Solanales > Solanaceae > Capsicum > Capsicum annuum. The sequence continues at coordinate 87,507,608 of NC_061120.1, read as the reverse complement.
ACTAAAAGTGTCCGAACTTCTTATTCGGGGATGAATGATCCTAAAGAGGGATAATGTCAGACCCCATAAAGCTTTAACTATTTTATTTTTGACCCTCTCGCGTGCGTAACATTGATTTTTTACTTGAATTATATTTAGAGATATTAAAGGGTGTTTTGGAAAAGTTTTGGAAGGGGTACTGGGTTATTTTGAGATCCCGGGGCAGTGAGGTCCACGATATTAGCATGCCACGGAGGTTAGCCTCTGCGATATTGGCGTAACATGGAGACTACCTTCTGTGATAACAGCATGCCATACTGAAGTATTAATTTCGTTTAGTTTGTTTTATTCACTTAGGATAAGGGTCTTTTGGTTATTTTACCCCTTGTACAACCCTTAAATATAAAATAACTCCATTTTCTTTAGTTTTGAAAGATCAAATCATTTTCTTTCTCTCTTAAACTCAAAATCCAAGAGCATTCAAGGGTTTTACAGTGAGTTCATCATCCGTGCTCCAAACTTTGAATTTTTTTCAATTCCTTGAGTATTTCAGGCATGTATCTTATTCCCTAACTTTAATTTTACATTGTGGCATTTATTTACTCATTATCCATATGGTTAAAATTGATGGGTTTGAAATTGGGTTGAAGGGTTTTGACTGGAATTACTTGAATAACTTTTCTCATATTTTAAAATTAATAGTTTATGCTTTAATTTATTGTTTTTTTGGAATTAAGGGGTGTATTGTTATGGAAATTGGAATGGGGAACATGGGTTTCCCCAAGTTGATGAGTTTTTGGCTTGGTAATGGCATTAACCCCAATCCACTTTATAAATTTAGTTTTTTTTAACATGGATAATTGAGTAATTCAACTTATTTATGAATCCAATTGCATTGCACTAATGGATAATTGGTTAAAACTAATTGAAAGGCCCTTGGTGGCCATGGTTTGAATTTTAAATTGGAACTTAGGAGTCTAATATTATATGAATTGGTTTGGCATGATTTTATAAGCTTGCAAGCATAATTGGTATGACTATAACAAGTGGTAAATGCCTTAATATAGACTTCTGGGTTAATGGTTGAGATTATGTATAAATTATTTAATTTGTGCTTAAAGGAAATTGTGTAGATTACCGTGAAAGTGAAGTCTCGGGGGACTAACACTGAAAATCACGTTTGCCGGCGTAGGGGGTCTATACGATTATGTGCATGGTTCACACATTATATTTTGGAATGGCTAAAGCCTTGGTGTCTTTAGCCCTTTCTTTGGATTCCTTGGTTCGTGCGGTTAACAAGCACTAGGCCCTTTCAGTAGGGGGAGCTGAACCATATAGATCGTGAGTTTCTTTAGAATGTAGCGAGCTACACAGTTCAGGTTAATGGTTTAAAATCTTATGTTCATGACTCTTGTCCCTATCCCGACATCCTATATATATATATATATATGATTGTTGTGCATATGGTTTCGGCTGGTTTATGGCATTGATATTATTTTATCACTTTTCCTGAGTTATATGCAGTGCTTATCCTACTGACCGTCATTGAATGCTACATTATTTCGTGATATAGGGTCCGAAAGGTATTTTGTTGATCCGGTGCAGCATTAGGTGGTTCGGTATATCTGTTGAGTTGCTGTAAAGTGGTAAGCCTCCAACTTTCAAAAGGCACGGTTATTTCATCTATTTCTTTTATTTCTTAGCATATCATTTTGGATATTTTTTTTTGTCATGGTCGGGGGCATGTCCCGACCTATTTGCCATTTTTAATTTTGCATGCCTTTGTGGACAAGTTTGGGTAGAATGTGGTTTGGATTTATAGAGTTTATATTTGATTATCTATCTTTCTTATTACTATTTGGTTGGCTTTCGCTGTATTTTTTTATTGTGTTCTAGATGTTAGGCTAAGAGGGTGGTCTTCGAATCACGGTGGACTTGAGATATCCATCACGACTAGGTCCTAGTTCGAGTCATGACAACACACCTCTAAAATATTTTTCTCCTTTCTTCACCTTTCCAGACCTTTTTGCCAATTTACCCAATTGTGTATTGCACACATTCTCCTTCAACTTTAGGAAGTAATTCCTTAACAACTGATTTCAAAACCTAAAAAAACAAAAATAATAAAAGATGAAAACTGACAGCTTAAAGAACAGCTTAAAAATAAAAAAAAGATTTAATATCAAAGATAACAATAAAAAAATTAACAAAAACGACTTTAGAAAAATGACAGTTTCAAGAAAACTGATAGAATTAGCTTAAAAATTGCTACAAACAATATAAAATATTTACAACTTAAAAACAACATAAAACTGACAAAAATACATAAAAATGACAGAAACAACTTAAAACTGACAAAAACAACTTAAAAACTGTATGAAACAACATAAAAAATTGATAGCTTAAAAACTAACTTTAAACCTGCTAAAAACAACATATGTAGATATAATTAAGAGCTTTAAAAATAAGATTGATAGAGCAAGATTAAAAATATCATACCTTTTACATGTCGACATGATTGTTATTCCATTTCCATCTCCAAGCTGCAAATCTTGATGAGATAACTTAAGAACCAACTCCAAGAGTGTTTAGTTTCTTGATCAACCACTGCCCAAGCTATGTTTTCATTTTTTCCAACTGCCATTAACAATTCTCCTGTACAAAGAGTTACTCTTTAGAAAGCATTGATTCAACCCTATGATCTTCCTACAACCTTCTAAGCATTCATTCTTAATGCAACAAAACAAACATAGAAGTATTTGAACAAATATTTGCCAGAGACAGTTTCATTATCAGTTCTCACCCACCAAGAAGTCCCTGAATTTGTACTCTTAATCATATATGTATAGTCTAATAGCTTTGGAAACTCAAGTTTTCGGTCACCCATGAACTTGCTAATAACATTAAGTTTTGCCTTGTAACATCTCCCCACGTGCAATTCCTATTCTATTTTTAGTACTCTTAAAACATATGAACTCTAATGTCATGAGGAAATATTATTATGTCTCTCATGTTTTTTCCACATAATTAGCTGAGTGTAACTTATTCTTGTTCTTTAAAATACATTTATGAACAGGATAGTATTTCTTTATAGAATTGATAAATTTGTCAATCATACTTTCCTACACATCTTATTCTTATTCTTTCAGGTTCACTAGAGTTAATCTTTAATTAAACCTTCTCTTGAACAACATAATCAGCTATATCTTTTCTAAACTCCTTTGCATTATCAAATATAATACCCAAATCAAAAAAAGAACTAGTAAAACAACCACCATACCTCAATTTATGTTTTTTTTCTTCTTGAAAGTAAATCGACACTTGGTTGTGCTAAAACATCTAACTCTTCATCACTATCTTCACTTGGTTCATCTGATGAACTAATGAACTCTTCATCACCACCTAATCTATCACTATTCCTGGCTGTCTAGCTTTTGAAAATATCTTCAAATCCTTTATCTATGTCATCTTTTCCGAGCTCAATCTTTTGAAACTTGAAAGATTCTTTAAATCTCTTTTTTGGATTTACCGCTTCAATTCTCTTTTGTTGTCTTAGATTTTTCCTAAAACTTCTCAATTCTTCATCAATTTTACTATCATCTTCATCCGGAATGCAATTCAAGTTTTCCTCTTCAAATTCATTAAAGTCATTATTTTTTTCCGAGGTACTTATTCAGATCCAGCTAACTCATTTAAGGTCTCATTAATAAACTTTTCTATATGTGAAGTCCTAGAACAATCCCCCAATTCTCCATTATTTTTTTCACCAGCAAATGATCTTAAAAACAGTGCTAGCGGTGGTCCCCTTCCTTCAATATTCACATGTTTTAAAAATAACTTAAAAATTGAACCACTCTTTAATTCTTTAACACAATTATATAACTGGTTGTCGTTTTTTAACTTGACAAATCTATATGTCATAGGATTTTCAACATAAAAAACTTCAACTTCATCATACCCAATATCTTTTGCATAAGATTTTAGTTCAGTCAAAGACAAGTCGTCCTTTTCTATTTCACATAAAATATTGAACAATTTTGATATATATTGACCTTTGTAAAAGCAATCTCCGTGATGAAAAAAAGCAATAATATGACCCATATAATCAAATATGTGAAAAGAAGTAATGTTAACTTATGAATTAAAAAAATCCTAACTTTTAAATAGAGTTATTAAAAACAATACTCTAAAGTGGAAAAACAACACATACCTTTCTAAATTGAGGATGAAGAACTAATAAACACCCAAATTTATAATGCTTTAATGAAAAATTTTAATAATTTTTCTTTAATAGAAAGGAGACAAGAATGGGGATTTTGTAGGATTTTCATCGGACTTCAGCGCTTTTCTAAATAAACCTTTTCACTGTCATCAAACTTCATTGTCATTTCAATAGATTATTTTTTTATTTTATTTTTAAGAAAAATATCTCAAAAGTATGTATATTTGTGATTAGGTGGTATATTAATTTTTTTTAATATCTAAAATCTACGTGTTTTTTTTAATTAGGTGACAACATCTAGGTGGATTACTAATCCACGTGGGAGCAATTAAGTATCATGCATATGAGTTACAGTATTGGTGTAATACCCCGTAAAGTTTAAGCTCGTTTCAGGCTCTAGTTGCATGCTTAAGGGGTCCAAGGCTTGAAATTTTTGCTAAGTGTTAAGGACTTAGTCATTTTCAAGACCCCTAAACTTTTTAGATTTTTATTTTGGTCTTCCCGATCCCGAGACGTTGGTTTTTGAGTTGATTCATGTTTAGGGAGGTTAAAGGTATGACTGGGGAGAGTTTTGAGATTTTTGAACTGGGTTTGGGGCGTTTTTGGGAAATAAAAACTGTGAGCTCCCCGAGATAGGCCTGCACCGCGAGGGATAGTCCACCGAGATAGGGCCCGTGCCGTGAGGGCTAGTCCATCGGGATAGGCCCCGCGTCGCATGGTCCATTCCGTCGGGACAGAACCCGCGTCGCATGGGTATGTATTTTTCATCTTTTTGATTTGAGAGCCTAGGGGGCATTTGGATCATTTTCCCTTAACCCAATTCGTCCTTAACACGATTTGGGGCTTTCAAAAGGGCATTATTTGCCTCTTTCACTCAAATTGCTTTCAAGAAAACCCTCCTCCTTTCCCACACAAAAATTTAAGTTCTTTCTTGAAGAATCCAAGACTTCAAGCTTCCAAGTTCAAGAAACCCTTAAGAAATCTTTAAGAAACTAGCTATTAAGGTATGTGGGGTATTCATCCATGGGTCTCTTTCACCCATGGATCCCGAAAACCTCTTCTTTGATTAAAATATTAGTTTTTCCTCTATTATGAAATTACATATGTTCAAGATGAGTTTGATTCATGTTTTTCCTTAGTAGTTTGACTCAATTCATGTCCACAAATGATTTCCTAAAAATTTAGGGTATATCATGTTCCAAGTTTCAATTTCCCATGACATATCCAATTGAATTTCATGTCGTAGTATTAAATTGTTAATTTACCCATGTAATCCTATTGTTTCCTCATGTTTTAAGAAATCCTCATGTTCAAGTTCATTTATTCTCACATGTTTGATAGAATGCCTAAATTTTGGGTCTTTGAATCATGATTTTATACTATAGTTTTAAGCATTTATATCATATTTTATGATCATTCAGTGCTGACAAGTTGTGAACACTTGATACCTATGTGTTTTTACATGATTTCAGATTTTCAAGTAATAAGTTAGTTAAGCCATGAATCTTATCATTGTACTCAGTTATTTACAATCATGATGAGCACTATCAGAAATAATGTTCAGTTGAATTTAATTCAGATCTGTACTAGTGTCAGTTCAGTTGGGAGAAAGATTTAGCACCGAGCGAATCTAGGGATGGGGGCTCACCTGCCAATAGAGGGTATAACCCTTAGTAGCAATCCCTGAGTTCCACAACTACGTAGCTAATATAGATTTGAGATATCTTCCTTCCAGTTGAGGGTTGTCACATATCTCATGAGAGCACCTACCAGTATAGGGTGACTCCCTAGTCCTTCGGGATACCAGTTTAGTAGATCCACAAAGCCATGTGTTAGTACCCGTGGAACGGTACTGACACTCTTCCAACTGGGGTTATAGGTTGGACCCCGATTAACTCATATTGGGGCATGTCGGTTATATGATACCTCCCACAGTCTCAGTACAGTATTCAGTATATTGCAGTTCAGGTTTGCTTGACCAAGTGTATAGATTTTCAGTTATTCAGTTATACAGCTTTCAGTCTTTCAGATTTCAAATTATCTCAGAAACATATTTATGCTTGGTCTTGCATTCTCAGATATTACATGTTCATGAATTCATGCTAAGTTATCTCATGCATTTCAGACAGTCCTTATCTCACGTACCAGTACATTCAAAGTACTGATCACATACTTTTCTTTGCGCTATGTTCTCTTATAACATAGTTCGGACACTCAATTTTTCGATCGTTCTTAGACAACTCAGCATTACCCAACAACAGTAGTGGTGATTCCTTATCCACCGAGGACATGATATGTTTTCTAAGTTATTTCAGTATTTCTGTATGTTCAATCAGTCGGAGTTAGTTAGGGGTTGGTCCCATCAACTCCTCATGATGTTTAGAGGCTTTCAGAATTAGACAGTCAGTCAGTTCTTTCAATCTTTATCAATTGTTTCAGACAGACAGTTTAGTATTTTAGTATTTTATCAGATATTTCAGACATGTCATTGCTACGCATAGTATTCAGTTTACAGTATCTTATCAGCTTATTTTCCGCACATGTGTTGTATTATTATTTTATTCAACGCTCACAGTAGGTACCAGTTCAAGGGTTAGCTTGTGGTCACTTGTGGCCATAAGCCCTGTTGTCGCGATCAGGGGGTAGCCTCGGATCGTGACAATTAGGGTGTATTTTTTGTTCAATTTTTGTATTATTAAAGGGCCTACTTGTGCACTGGCAAAGTTAAAAATCATAGTTATAATTTGATGTCAAGTTAAAGGTCATGTTTATGTATTATGCCTTTTATTTTGTTTATAACTAGCCTCATTTTATTTAAAATTATATTGGAAAAGGTGAAAAGATTTGTTTTACTTTGCTTTTTTCACAAAAAGTTAAAAAAAATAAATTCACGACCACTTCAACTCCACTCTAATTTCAACTCTAAACATTATTTAGTTTTCATCGCTAAACATCTACTTAGTCTGAAAAACTCAAGAGACTCCAAACATTATTGTGTAGATTTTATTGATATTTAAAACTTTTAGTACAGCTTATGTAATTGAAAATTTATGAAAAAGATTATATTTAATTTGAATATTTTTAAGGAAGTAAAAAACCAAAAAAGGAGAAAAAAGATAACTATGTTCAACAAAGTAATAATTTAATGTTTTGAAACAAAAAAAGAATTATAAACTTACGAAAATAAAATTTTTACATAAATCAATAGGATTCGGGAAAAAGTCACACCCTCACAGAAGAGACTAATTAATTGATAACCATGGATAATTTCTCAGCATTTATTCTTGAACCACCTAATCCATTTCTAATTGAAGTTTTGATTTTTAGTTCAAAAGTGTAAACTTTATACTTTGCTAATCCTCCTTCTTCTCTTCATCTCTGGATCATTGAATCCCCATTGATTCTTTGATGGAGCTGATGCCACTTAACTCGGCCAAATATCCTACTTTCTTCTTCAACTTCGACCATGGAAAACAATCTGATCTTACCACATAAAAAGTGAACCTCATCTAAAAAAATAGTTAAAGAACAGGTCAGTGTACTAGAACTTTTGTTGTGGGCATGATTCGAAAATAAATAGTTTAATAACTAAAATAAAAACTTTACAGAATGTTATATAATAAATTCAAGAGGAGAGAAGAACTACCGAAAAGTACACAATTTCTCTCTAAAGAATTTCAAACAAAGATAATTTGAGCCTTACCATCTCAATTCAATATGAAAAACTACCCACAATATCAATCTTTTTTTATCATCTACAACAAAAGTTTTAATGAAATTAGGACAGAAAAAATTATACAATTACAAAAAATCTATTTTGCAATACAAGGCTTAGAAAAAGACTTTAAAAATGCACATACTTTGAAGCAAATAAGAGCAAAAAATTGATCCTGTTTCTCTCTATATCAAGACGCAATTGATATTTTGTTTAATGCAAAATAAATTAATTGGTTATGAACATGAAAGATTTGAGAGTTAAGAACATTATTAGTATTAATTAAGAGAACAATTTACAAATATAAATAGTACTGAGTTATGGAGATGATTTATTAAAATAAAATAATTGAGGAAAATGAGAGAAAAACCTCAAAAAGGGAGAAAAAGATAAATAGGATCCTCGTCCAATAAGAGGTGTCACATCACTTTATCAATGTTTCTCTATTTTCTTATATAGATTTTGATGAAATACAAAATTATAATATATTATATGTTTCTTGCCATTACATAATATTATACATGAATAATTTGAAGGAGAAATCAACAAAAAAAGAAGAAGGTAAATAATGCAATAAAATTATCAAACAATAAGTAAAAATAAAATAAGAAGGTAAAAGAGGTAATAAGGTAATCCACTAAATCGTGTTATCTTTGTTGTATTCAAAAATAAAATATTAATTTTTTTATTAAAATAAGAGAAAATAGTCAAATGCTTTCAAACCTATTATAGAATTTTCAAGTATATACCTATACTTCACGGGGGCTCTATTCTCCCCCTCCCCCCCACCCCAAAATCTTTTAAAAGTAAAATATATATCTACTTAAAAAGCCATACCCAGATCTGTACTAGTGGTAAATTGCACACGCCTCGCCACCTAATACTATTTTTTTTTAAAAGAAAAATATTATTTCTCTTTATTATGTATTTTCTTTTCTATTTCTCTTTCCTCCTTTTCTTTCCTTTTCTTTTTGGGAGTAGACAATGTTGAAACAAAGGTTACTTTGAAGAGGACGGTAATGGAACTCAAAGATTTGCAGCGAGAGTTAGGTGAACTAGGGAAGAGAATAAGAGAAAGGAAAAAAAATAAGGTAGCTCAATGAAGTCATTGGAATTGGATGAATCGGAGTGGTGCTTCTCCGCTAAAGATGAAGTAAAGCATCGATACCAAAATAATGATTGAGGAAAAACCGACATTGAGAATTATTAAATTGAAGGAATAAGAAGAAATTATGAGGGTTTAGTCGGGGTTTTAAGGGGTAGGTATAACATTTGGGGCAAAGTCATGAAACCTAGAGATATAAAGATCAATTCTTGAGAATTATAAATTGGACATAGATGAAGAAGAGAGAGAAAATTCCAAAAAATTTAAAACGATTCTTGATTTATTGAAGAGATAGCAATTATAGTAGGTGTAGATGCATAAATCATTTTCTATCCAAATTCACACAAATTATAAACTTAAATGTTCATGGGATTAATGTATTATAGTGTGTTGTGCAGATTTACACGTGAAATAATGACGATTTAATTTTTTTCGGACACATAAGTTATAGTTTTCTTTGATGATTGATTGTTGATTTAGATGTTAGTTTATATAGTGTTAACGATTTTGGATAATGGTGAAGCAAATCATGAAGAAAATGTTAGAAGATGGGAGACGGGATGTGGTTGTTATGGTAGCAGTGGTTCAGTTATGGTAATGAGATGTGCAGGTGAGTGGATTGTTGAGTGATGAAAAAAAAGGAAAAAAATAAAACGAAACCGAAAAAGTAGAGAGAAGAAAATGTAAGATAAAAGTTAAAAATAATAAATTTAACACAAAGTAAAAAATATTATAAAATTATTTTTTAGCAGTTCTTTTGACTTTACACACCTTAAAGAGAGTGAACACACTCTCTATGCCGTGCCAGCATCTAAGGGTGTATTACTTTCAGTTTAAAATAATTCAAAGGGGGTAATAAGATCTCCATAAAGTATAAGTGTGTAGTTAAAAATCCGATAATAGGTTTGGGAAGGGGGAGGGGTATTGACTGTTTCATCTTAAAATAAAGTAGAACCACAAATGTATGAAGAAATAGAATTATATCTGAGTCCGCTGAATTTAAATTATTTTCTTAAGAAACTTAATCCATTCATACTACCCGAAGTATAGATTATCTTCCTCTAAGATAAAACGGATAAACCACACTAGTGTCACGATACTTCACAAGGCCTGCCAGAGAGTCAAGCCACTAAAATGAGGGATTTAGGCCTCAAAATTTTGAAGGTCCTATTTTCATTCAATGTTCGATATCTTTATTGAATTTTCAATTAATTTTATTTTGAGATACATAAGGTTGATTAAAGAGAAAAAAAAAACATTCTCTAACTTGATGATTTTTTTCTTACTAAGATTTGAATTCAAAACATATAGTTAGAAGAGTATGTAATGTAAAACGAGATACAAAAGGTAGAGAAAAAAAAAGAGATAATCAAGAAATAGAGAGGAGATAGAGAATAATGAAAGAAACAATCCCGCAATAGAAATAAATTAAAGACAAATAAAAGTTTGTAATTTCCTAATTTGAACAAGCAATTATATGATTGAATTCGAGAGAGAGGAGAATTGAACTCATACATGAATAATCTTACCAAAAAATAATCAAAAGAAATCTAATGTAGAGACGAATGAATAAACCCATAAACTCACCAAGAAGTAATTCACCTACAAATACTGTCTACCTTAACAATATTCTATTATATTCTATTTATACAATTAGGTTTAACTTATAATATATAAAGACATAAGTGCTCATAATGACATGTATATCATATTATGATTAAGAAAATAAAAAATATTATGTTAATCTTTTCTTGTATTGATTTTTCGATTTTCACACTCTCTTAAATATTTCAAATTCTTGATGTCAAGTTGAGATCTTCATTGCAATAAGTACTTCCTAAATGTGCATTAGTATGGGATCCAACTTTTACCTACAATAGATTCATAGGTTAATTTTTCTCATTTTCTATTTAAAATTATTGAACATAAAAAATAAGACCTCCCTTTAGATTTGACTTTAGGCTATTGATCACGAGAATGAGCTACAAAGTTATTTTGACAATGTTAAATAGTTAACAATGACGTTATTTGATCTCTTTGAATCTAAATTTTCGATTTTTTAGTTTTCTAGATAAAGTTACTACCACAATGACTTGTCCTCGACCATGGCACTATTCCGCTCGATGATCTTACAACTACCTCTATAGTTAAGTTTTTTGTAAGTAGATTCCACATATTATCACTTGACTTTAAACAAAACAATTGTGATAATTTCAGTAGAGAAGTTTTCTAACGATATTATATTTTGTCATATATGATGATATGTTCCATTATACACAACACTCTCAGTTTTTTCTATTGCCTCTTGGCTATCACATTATGAGTATATAGGAGTCAATTGTTTGGACTACGATGTAATGCCTTCCAAAAAAATTCACTTGATTTATATATTAGGCCCCTAAAAATATAATCAATAATCATAACCTAAGTTATTTTTCTTCATCTATAATTAGAGATCTTAAGTTTGAATTTCGAAGAATATAAGGTCGTTTTCGCTAGAAAATAAGTTTTCTTAAATATCAAATGTGCTTGCAACTGTGAATTCAAATTTAATTGAACCCAATAAGAATATCTATACAAGGAACGAAACAAAAACAAAAGAAAAATAACCCAAGTTGTTTGATACTTATGAAGCATAGTTATAGCTAAGGGTATACATAAGTCGGGTTGATTCGATTTTTCATTAAAATATAACCAAGCCAATAATGTCGGTTTTCTAATCTATAAATCAAATCAAACCAATATACAATCGATTTTTTTTATTTCGATTTTAGTCTTTTTTTTCGGTTTTTTGATTTTTCATTTTTTCGGTTTTTTTACAATTATAATGTGATTGAAGAAAAAATTAAATGTTTTCACTAAAAATATAAAAAAAACAATGGCCATAGAGTTGTTTCAATAAAAATTAAGTTGACAAATTACTAAAACGTCTAAACTACTATCTCTCAAAGTAATATTATTTGGATACCCAATGGTTCAATTTCTAAGTCACTAGTTATAGTAGCTTGTCTGAAAGTTTTCTTCACATAAAATGTGAGCATACCAAAGAATGAAGAATTGGAGACAACTTATTAAAAACTTAACTCCATAAAATAATTAACTATAACATAATTCCATAAGAAAAAGAGAAAGAAGAGAAACAACCCAAATTATAACTTGATGAATGAGGAGAATGAAAATAGTAAGATGAAAGTAAGATGAGGAAATAATGAGAACTCTCTGCAAACTTAGAAAGTAAAATGTAAAGTGAAACAATTGAAGAGTTTTAGGTTTTTATATTAAAATTGAGCTTTGTATTAATTTGTTACTAATGAACAAATATTATAATTAAAGACCAAGAATATATATCTATTTTCTGAATATAAAAAAGTAATAAAAATAATTAGAAAGTAGATTATACGTAATATTTTTTTTACGTATAAGAAATTAAAATTATATATGTATTATATCGGTTCAGTTTGAGTTTGGTTTAATTTAATTTTGCTAATACCAAACCAAACCAAGAATGATAGGTTTTTTTCTCCAACACCAAACTAATCAAACCAAATCATAAGTCATTTTTTTTCCTCAATTTAATTTGATTTATCGATTCAATTTGTACACCTCTAATTATGTTATAGCAGTAAAGTTGCTATCCTTTTCCAAGGTTTCCTTATCCCAATAATCCACATCTTATCTCCCCATTGGTCATATAGTCTTCACCCCAACCCACACACTGTAAATCCAAGTCAGGCAACAAGTCTCTCTTCCCATTTTTCTCTAAGGCCCATTTCATTTTTCTTCACACTCATCTACAATGCTTCCCTCAATTCTCTGCTCCCCTTCCTCCTCTTCCACCTCCCTTTTCCCTTTCAACTATTTCACCCTTTATTCTCCTTCTTCATCCTTAACCAATCTCCCATCACTTACATACAAAACAACAATCAAAAAATCAACACACAATCACTCCACAAGGGTCCAAGCTATGATCGAAAAAGAAACCCCAGTGACTCAACGCCCATACACATTCCTCCGCGAATCCGATGAGGGCGGCGCTGAAGGTTCATCATCAAACGCGAATTCGGTTAGAGCGCGTTTCGAGAAGATGATTAGGGAAGTACAAGACAGTGTTTGTACAGCATTGGAGGAAGTTGACGGAGGCGGGAAGTTTAAGGAAGATGTTTGGTCGAGGCCAGGTGGTGGTGGTGGGATTTCTAGGGTTTTACAAGATGGGAATGTATTTGAGAAAGCTGGTGTTAATGTTTCTGTTGTTTATGGTGTTATGCCACCGGAAGCTTATCGTGCTGCTAGACCTGTTGATAATGGAAATGTTAAACCTGGTCCTATTCCATTTTTTGCTGCTGGTGTTAGCTCGGTAATTTTCTCAATTTTTTCTTACTTTGGGGTCATTCTTGTTTAGATTTTGGTGATTGTAGGGATTTGTGTTGGTTTTTATGATGTCTTTATGAAGGATATTCTTTATATGCATTGAAATGATCAAATTGAAATGTACAATGATTTGAGAAATAAAATTTTCCTTTTCTTAAAACAGAAAAATATATTCATGGGGCTGTTTGGTAAATGGGATGAGATAAGCCTTATTTGTCTCAACTTCCACTTGGGATAGTAATTTCACTACTTTAGTACAAATGGTGGGGTAAAATAGTTCTGGGATTAGCTAATACCTCACACCAAGCATGTGATAGTAATCCCATAAAATAGTCCGGAAAACAACAACAACAACATACTCAGTGTAATCGCACAAAGTGGGGTCTGGAAAGGGTAGAATGTACACAGTCGGAACCACTATCTTAGAGTTAGAGAGACTGTTTCCAATAGACCCTCAACTCGGATAAAATAGTCCTAACATTAGATAATTGCACCAAACATGGGATAGTAATCCCACCATTTTAGTTCAAATGATGGGATTAAAGAGTCATGGTATTAGCTAATGCCTCACACTAAAAATGGGTTAAAGTTAATTTCAAATTTTATCTCGGGATTACTTATCCAACATACCAGATGGCCCCCAAGTATATTGCATTTAGTGGTTTTGTGTTTGTTTTCCTTCTTTTTTTTTTTTGAAACTGGTAACTTTGTGTTTGTTTTCCTTCTATCTCCGCCATTTTAGTACAAAGGGTGGGATAAAATAGTTTCAGGATAACGGGATTAACTAATATGGGATAAAGTTAATCCTAAATTGTATCTTGGGATTACTTATCCCGTGTACCAAACGACTTCTAAATAGTTCGGGGATTAGCTAATGCCTCCCACCGAACATGGGATAATCCGGGATTATTATCCTTATCCCATGTACCAAATGGCCTCCAAGTATATTGCATTTAGTTTTTGTGTTTGTTTTCCTTCTGTTTCCACTTACTTATTTAACTCTATATATATGAAGAATCAGTTGGTTTATGATGAATCCTGTTATAATGGATGCCCGAATAGACCAGAATATGTAAATGTATCCAAAGTACTTATGCCGGCTCGGTTTGAATTGAGGCTTAGTTTATTGATTCCAATTTTCTTAGTCAAGAACCAAATGTTATACAAAGGGATTCAAGCTGATTTTTGAATGCCCTTCTGAAGATTATGGTATTCTACAAGTATATTGCGCTCATAGTTTTGAGTTTTTTTTTTTTTTTCCACTTGCTTACTTGAACTCCACCTATGAACTTATAAGGTTTCTGTTGGCCAACTATGTAGGATTCCCTTTCTTTTTTGTTTATCAACATGTTATTTTGGGTATTTGCGTTTTTAGAGTCATTATATCATACACAGATAGATAGCTCTAAAAGGCAAGTAAGTTTTCCCTTAAGAGTTACTGGTATGATTTATCACTCTGTCACCAATATTCAGTGAATAGCTTAAAATTCTCAGTAATTATGACTGCTGGATTCGAGTGGAACCTATAGGGGATTCATATCTCTGACATCAGCTAGTTTGGGATTGATGGTAGTTGATTGATTCCACTTGCTTAGTTAAGAATCAGCATGGACTAGAGTAATCACCTACTTTTGGTATTATTCTCTGGGGAAATCTTGGTCCTTTTTACTTGAATGTGCCCCTGAAACCACAAGCCGAACATTATTATCACTGATTAAGTTTTATTTCTTTTATCAGGTTCTGCATCCAAAGAACCCGTTTGCACCAACTGTACATTTCAATTATCGCTACTTTGAGACTGATGCTCCTAACGGTATTCCTCTTCTTAATTTTGGTTATTCTTCTCTGATGCTGATCTGCTTTTGATTGAAAAGGAATAGAAACTATGACTTTATGAGAAAAGAAACGATATGCAGGACTAGTGAGTGTTATTGATACTTTTTGTGCTTTCCTTGAGATTTTGGAATAAATAAATTATAAAGATAGACTAGAGAGTGAAATCCACTTATCCTGCTTTGCGCAAAAATTAGCAATGTCGCCGAATGAAGCACATGTGCACCTTTTGCAATTTTCCCTCTTTAACAGTCAAAGTAATTCTTATTGGACTAGATATCAAAATCAATGCAGCTTCAAGGTGCAACGTATTTATTTGCTTTGCTCTACTTCGTATTACCTGTTGGGCTGGAATGAATGTGGAGTTCATTTTCTGGGATTATTGTTTCTCTAAAGCCCCCAGACCCCACTTTGTGGGAACACACTGGGTTTGTTGTTGTTGTTGTTGTTTCTCTAAAGTGGAGGAATATTCAGTCATAATTCTGTCCTATTTTTTTGCATAACAAGAAGATAAGAACATTATTCTCAAAATAGAAGCACATTTTGCACAGTTTATAGCATGTTTGGCCAAGCTTATTTTTCCCAAAAGTGCTTATTTTTCCTCTAAAGTGCTTATTATAAAAAATTGAGATGTTTGGTCAAGCTTATGGAAGAAAATAAGTGCTTTAGGGAGTAGAATTAGCAATTTTTCATAAGCTTAAAAAATAGCTTTTCCCTGAAAGCACTTTTTACAAAAGCACTTTCGAAAAAATATACATAAATCAATTTAAAAGCTTGGCCAAACACTAATTGGTACTCAAAAGTGCTTTTCAAAATTTATTGGCCAAACACATTGCTTCTCATTAAAAGTACTTTTTTAAAAATTGGGATGAGCACCATGAGGTCTCAGGTTCAATTCCCAGCAGAGACAAACATTAGGTTCTTTCTTCCCATCTGTTCTAGCCTTGGTGGATAGAATTGCCTGGTACCTGTTGCTGGTGGGTGGTGGCAGGTATCCCGTGGATTTAGTCGAGGTGCGCGCAAGCTGGCCCTGACACCACGGTTATCAAAAAAAAATTTTGATTTTAGAAGCTTGGCCAAGCAGGTTGTTAATCTTTCTGGTGCAATCCGTAATTTTTATGACCATTTATTTATATGCAACATTATCTCCATTTGTCATTAGAGTATTCTCAGTTAGAATCGGAGTAGGTATAAGAATAGTATATAGATTCCTACTTTGAAAAGGATTGTATTTTAGTGTCTATAAATAGAGTCTTAGTGTAATAACGAAGATACACAATTCAATAAAATATTTTTTTCTTATGTTTCTCACATGGTATCAGAGAATTGGTGAGAAACGTCAAAGAAAGCAAACTCAATCACCGTGCGTCAACTTTCGATGTCTGTTGTAGCCGAATTGTGTCATCTTCTGTTTGTGAGTGTTGTGCGAAAACTAACACTGCCATGAGGCTTAAAAATCTCAAGCGACAAAATCCCGATAAGAACTATCGGAAACACCTCACACGCTCTCATGCACCGACGAGGGTTACATTTTTCGGCGAGATTTAGGTCACGCGCTGGGAGCCTAAGAGCTTTTCCGATCTGTTTTCTGATATGTTCTTTTTCTGTTGGAGTCACCTAGGAAGTTCGACCTTATTCCTGCAGTTTTGATGCAGCTTAAAGAACTAAGTCAATCCAGGAGGTTAACCTCGAGGAAGAAGAGAGCTAAGATCACGATATAACCGAGAAAAATAGCTAAATTGAGAAAAATAAGAGAGAAGAAGGATTGTATTATGATTTCTGAATAGTTGTGTATCATTAGACATGAGTATTTATAGCTAATCATTGATTGATAACCGCCTAACTAACTCTTGGACTCTGCTATAGTAATTTTGTTACAACAGTAAAAACAAACACTGCTACAGTACTTAACAGACTTAACTAACTTTTGAATCCTAACTGTTTTGACTCTTCTTATCCTGCTGCACTTGTATGAATACCCCTCCGTGAAGAACATCCTTGTCCTCAAGGATGGAAATAAGGAAACCTAGTGTGTAACTCTGAAATAAACTCCCAAGTTGCTTGAGCTGCATCAAGATCAGTCCATTTGACTAGGACTTGACCTACTGCCTTATTGCCGCGCTTAACCATCCTCCTATTTAGAACTGGCCTTATTGCCGCGCTTGACCATCCTCCTATTTAGAACTGACTCAGGATCAGGACAAAAGGGACTAGATAAGTGCAGGACAGGTGGATGTTTAAAGCTCATGGGGACTGCATAACCCTTCTTGAGCTGAGGAACATGGAAAGTAGGATGAATAAGAACATCCTTAGGCAACAACAACCTGTACGCAACAGCTCCAATCCTAGCCTCCACCATATAAGGTCCATAATACTTGGCTGCAAGCTTATTAAATGGTCTAGTAGCTACTGTAACTTGCCAATAAGGTTGAAGCTTTAAGTACACCCAATCACCCACTGAAAATGATCTGTCAGTTTTGTGTTTATCAGCAATGTCTTTCATCCTTTGTTGAGCTCTAGCCATGTGAAATTTCAACAGTTGAATGATGTATTCTCTAGCTTGTAGTGACCTGTCAACCATCTCCGAAGCACTCTCACCGACCAGGTAAGGCAAATGGATAGGAGTTTTCTGGCCATACAACACCTCATAAGGGGTACACTTGATGGTTGAATGGTAAGTGGTATTGTACCACCACTCAGCCAAGGGTATATAGGTAGCCTATTCCTTAGGTTTGTCTGAGCAAAAGCATCTCAAGTAAGTCTCTAGAGTCCTGTTGAGCACCTCAGTTTTACTATCAGTTTGAGGATGGTAAGCTGTGGATCACTGCAATTGCACACCTTGAAGTGTAAAAAGCTCTTACCAAAAAGAGCTTAAGAACACAAGATCTCTATCACTTGTCATGGTCACTGACATACCATGAAGCTTAAAAACATGTTCCAAATAACATTGGGTTACTAATTGAGCAGTATAAGGATGGTGCAAACACAAGAAATGACCATACTTGCTCAATCTGTCAACCACAACCAATATGAAATCCTTTCCATTTGATTTAGGAAGAGACCTTTAATGAAATCCAAGCAAACATCAGTCCATACACCTTCAGGAATGGGAAGAGGTTGCAAATAACCCAGACAGACAAACTGCTGTATCATACTTGTTTCTTTGGCATATGTCCTTCAGGAATGGGAAGAGGTTGCAAATAACCCAGACAAACTGCTGTATCATACTTGTTTCTTTGGCATATGTCACATTGTTGTACAAAAGATCTAACATCCTGCAAAAGGGATTTCCAATAGAATAGTGACTGCAATCTCCAAGTAGTAGCATCCATCCCTGAGTGTCCTCCTTGAGGAGTGTTATGCCACAATTCTATGATCTTCCTTTTTAATTGTGGATCATCACCCACCACCAATCTACCTTTCCATCTCAGCTGTTCATGACACCAAGTATAATGCTTAAAAGGTTGAACCTGCAATCTTGTAATAATTTCCAGCAACTTAGGATCTTGTATCCAACTCTCTTTAATTTTATCATATAGAACATCATGTGGAGACAAAATGGATATAGCCAAGAGTTCAGCATCAGGCATTTTGGATAAGGCATCAACATCCTTGTTCTCAGACCCCTTTTTATACTCAATAGAGAAATCAAAAGCCATGAGTTTGGAAATTCCTGCAACTTGAAAGTCAGTGTGTCTCTGCTGATCTAATAAATGTTTTAATGCCTTCTGATCAGTCCTAACAACAAAATGTCTCCCTAACAAATAATGAGACCACTTTGTAACAACAAATATAAGAGCCAACAATTCGATATGGCTTGATGTTTTGGAGCCAAGGCCTTACTGATATATGCAATGGCGTGACCCCATTGCATTAACACAACACCAATTTCCTTTCCACTTGCATCAATCTCAACCACAAAAAGCAAGGAATAATTAGGCATAACCAACACATACACTTATGAAATATCTCGTTTTCATGATGCGATATCTCGAAAAATTAGTCATTAGCTAGGATTGCCAAATTATACCTTTGGTAAGTCCATGTCTGTGATATCTGCATGACTAATTGTGGAGAATGCCCATTAGTTTGAGGAAGATTAATTGGGTGAAACCAAGGAATATAAAAGTTCTTCTCGACTGCTGGAACAAGGCGGGAAATGCAGCAGAGAAGGAAGAGAGATGGAAGATTGTCTCTGCCTGTATTTTGTGGAAAGTATGGAAGAAGGGGGAACCTTGGAGTAACTGGTAAAGCTGCTGCCATGTAACTAGGAGGTCACGGGTTTAAGCCTTGGAAACAACCCCTTGTAGAAATGTAATGTGAGGCTGCGTACAATAGATCCTTGTGGTCGGGCCCTTCCCGGACCGTGCATAGTGGGAGCTTAGTGCACCGGGCTGCCCTCTTAGCATGGAAGAAGAAACAGAAGATGTTTTGAAGACGAGAAGAACAATTTACTGGAAATGAAGATGAACTGCTTAGCTTTGTTTTATTTTTGATGTAAACAGAAATTAATAGCTCGAGCTGAAGATATCTTTGATGCTCATTACCAGAAATTAATAGCTCAATCTGAAGATATCTTTGATGCTGTAGGTTACTTATAGAAACAAGTGATAGATGCACATGTTGTAAGTTGTAATACTTTTGAAGGGGGACTACACTTAATGTTGTAGCATACCTGTGGTGGATATATAGACTAATGTTACCTTTCTCAAAAAAAGATATCTTCATCTTGATAAAATTAAGTTGAACTATATTAATTATCTGATACTTGTGATCAATGTTAATGCAGATGCTCCAGGAGCACCTAGGCAATGGTGGTTTGGAGGTGGTACTGATCTGACACCTGCTTACATTTTCGAGGAGGATGTGAAGCACTTCCATTCGGTATAAGCATGAAAAAGATTACAACCTTGCAGATCTTTGTTTCATTATTTAACAATTTCTAATGTCTAATTTAGAATATTATACTATAGAGAAAAGCACTGAGAGATTTATTTTCATGAACGGGCCCCTTTATTCACACAAAAGTGACAGAAAAGTCCCAGGTTTATCCTGGTTGGACAAAACTGAACTCCGGATGTGCTTCCTTCATTGGGGTATGTCCAGCCCTGCAATCTGACCTGACCTTATTTCTTCTGCCATCTGACTAAGAATGCATATCTTTTGCGGAGTCTTCCCAGCCTGTCCTGGTGTTTCTACTTTCTACACACTTACTCCATGCGAAATAGTGACTGCTCCTGAGTATCACTATCTTACATCAACACCATGCTTGGCTAGAATAAAAGATCATATTCTATCACAAATTTTCTCTTGGATCTTTAAAAGTTGATTGCAGGTTCATTGTTTTGCAGGTGCAAAAAGGTGCTTGTGACAAATTTGATGCTAGTTTCTACCCTCGTTTCAAGAAGTGGTGTGATGATTATTTCTATATAAAGGTATTAGAACTTCATTTCACTATCAGATAGAAGCTGTTTTCCATATGAATTTTCTATCCCCGAATCTGTTGGAAACTGTAATTGCCCCAGAAGCTACTGAAGAATCTGAGTGGAGATTTACCCACTAAACATGAAAATGCTGTAACTGAACCATCATCATTGAATTTTAAACAATTTATCATTTTCAACAGCGTCAAAGCCATTGTTATGTGTCTAACATGTAACAGTATCTAAGTTATGGCATTTGAATTGGAAAATCTGTAGATATCATTTTTTAAAACCTTTTTATAGATATCATCATTTCAAAGCTGAAATCAATCATGTTCGATTTGATAACTAATCTTTGTTTTGAAACATAACCCAAACGTTCCTTGAAGAACCAAGAAAGGAGACAATTACTTTTTCCAACAAAAAAAAAAGGGCAGCCTGGTGTACTAAAGCTACTGCTATGCGCGGTGTCCGGGGAAGGGCCCCACCACAAGGGTGTATCGTACGCAGCCTTACCTTGCATTTCTGCCAGAGTCTGTTTCCAAGGCTTGAACCCGTGACCTCCTGGTCACATGGCAGCAACTTTTTCCAACAAAATGGAAAAAAGAAAATCTAACGCAATCCTGAAAATTGTCTTCAAAAACTCCATAGAATAAACCAAAAATCTAACCAAACACCAAGGACAATAGTGTCAACTTTACACAAAATTTTCCAAGCATCTCCCCTCATTTAAGTGTACCTTAGTGCTCTTTGCTTTTTGTGTTCGACTCTGATCAGTTTTTATTTCTACATATTCAATTCCTGAAACTGTAATTCAAGCTTTGGTTTCCTTTGAAGCGTGGTAATTGTAAATTAAGGATCAAATATCTAAATTAATTGCAGTCTTGCTTAAGTACCTAGTAGGAGTCTCACATGAATTGACCTCCCTTTGCTGAAGTTGCTATTTTACTCTTGAAAAGATAGACCACGTATTCAGAGGGTTTCAGGAAAACCTTTACAAACATTAGGAATCTCTAAGCAAATTGATATTTTAATGGAACTGTCGAGGTAGTAGCGGACTTACTTTGTGTCGTCATCTATTTCCTAGGTTAATTTGTGTGAGTTTGATCCATGACTGAGTTGAATTTTTCTGTTTCCTAGAAGCTTTTGATCCTTTGTTTGGACGTAGTTATGCATTCCTTTATATTTCCTGTAACAAGATGGGAAGCAATATCGTAGAAACAACCAGTATACAGTCCTTCCTTTTTTTCATTCCAAATCTGGATCATTTCTGTTGAGGAATGAGGACACCAGTCCTTATATGAAGAATTGTGAAGCTGCATGCATTCCGGTTATTGTCTCTTAACTTATAAAGTACTAAAAACCTTTAATTGGGTTACTCTTCTGTGGTTGCCTATCACTTTTTTTTTTTTTTCCGGATCAAAGTAATGTCACAATCAAGTTTTCACTGTGCTCATTGTCTTGCAGCACCGTGGTGAGAGGCGGGGTCTTGGAGGAATTTTTTTTGATGATTTAAACGACTATGATCAGGAGATGCTTCTCTCCTTTTCAACAGGTAAATGGTGTGAAAAGGCCATGTCTATTTTAAAAATGTTCTATAATGAGGAGGAAACAAAGTAGTCGTCATAGAGAAGCTTTCTTTAGTGTGAAAGGCAAACTCAATCCTATCTTTTTCTGGGAAGCTTGTTTGTAGCAGGGATCATATTATGTAGGTACATTTGTGTCATCTCTTGGATGCATAGCCTAGATGGGAAATATGTTTGATCTAAAGATTGTATAACTGCTGAAATGAGTTGCTGTCCACATTTTCAGTTCTCCTTTAGTTGACTGGTCTTTTGCCACGTAGAAAAAAATACATGAAGCCTAAATAGCTAGTTCTACTTTAGTTGATTGGTCTTTTGCCTCGTAGAAAAAATTACATGAAGCCTAAATAGCTAGAAAAACTAGATTAGCTCCGTCCTTTTTCTGAATAATTAGAAATATCAAACTGTTAGCTTAATATGATGATTCAAGTTAATTCAAGCACAGTTAACTTTTCAGTTGTTGGAAACTTGGAATGGATAAAAATACCCTCTCCTAAATATCAGTTGTTGACTGCAGAGTGTGCTAACTCCGTAATTCCAGCATATATACCCATCGTAGAGAAGAGGAAGGATACCCCATTCACAGATGAACACAAGGCATGGCAACAGTTAAGGAGGGGGCGCTATGTGGAATTCAACTTGGTGGAATACTCTATTCTCTCTGTTCTTATTGGCCACAAACTAAATAAATAAGAAATAACTCTTTTGACTTGTTCTTTTTTGCTTCCTAATTGAAGGTTTATGACCGTGGAACTACATTTGGTCTCAAGACAGGAGGTAGGATTGAGAGTATTCTTGTTTCTCTTCCATTAACTGCACGCTGGGAGTATGATCATGTAAGTTTCTTCCCTGCTTTGGTTGTCCATTCTGCTGATATCATGGCCGTACGGCCATGGAATTTTTTACTTTTTTGCGGAGTTGGAACACGTTTGGCCATACAACTCCGGAACTCAACTTGAATTCCGGAATTTTCAGGAATTTGAGAAACACCAAAAAGCTCTTCACACTTTTTCCACTCCAAATTACTCGCAAAAATTCAAGAACAACTTCTACTGTATTCATGACCAAACATAACTCCAATTTTCAAATCATTTTTCACTTTGAAAACATAAACTACTTTTTTCAAATTCTCAATTTTCAATGGCCAAACACCCCCCTAAGTTCTTAAATATCAAATGATTGTTACTCTATGCAGCAACCAGTAGAGGGGTCTGAAGAATGGAAACTCTTGGATGCTTGTATCAACCCTAAGGAGTGGCTCCATTAGTCCTAAGTCCATGTAAATTCTTGTTTTGTTCTTCTATGCTTGTCCTCTTCCCATTTCTTTGATTATATTTGGCTTTCTTAGCCCGTTCCTTTATGGTTCGTGTTTGGGGGAGCAGCGGGGGGATTGAGGGAGGTTGGAAATGGTTGATATAGGAATGTGTTAGGATTCATAATGTTACTAAAAGTGAGGCTTTTAACCTAATATGATGAGAGGAAAGTTTGTTATCTAGACGTGCCAGGTGCCTAAAGCTGCTACTGTAGCATTTGCAGGTACATGTCGTGTACATATGTCCATCTCGTTTCAAACTTCATTCCTTGAAGTGTCTACATATACGATGAGCTAGCATCTTTTTCTTGGTTTCTTATCAGAACTCGGTTGGGTATTATCCTCACCATTGTAGACATCATCAATAGACAATATAGTCTCATTGCAATTATTTCACTAGTACGAATGATTTAATCTGGAGTTAACTGTAGAGCAGACCTCGAGTTCAACGATTGTTATCCTGAATTTTAATGCATTGATATCCAGAATTTTAATGCAATGGGTTCCGACTTACGAGAGTGAGTTTTGAAAAATATGTATTGTTATGAACTGACTGCAAAACTCAATCCAACAGTAACTCGGAACACAAGGAATATTTTTTGGGACACTTTTCTATTAACTGTAAAATGGAAAAACAACACAATTGAGCTAAAATAACAGAAATTAAACTAAAGGTGAGTTAGGGTGGCCATGGATGAAGCTCACAGATCCAGATCTGAAACTGAAAGAGAAGAAGAAAAATTAGAATTGGAAAAGAAGAAGGAAGCAAGAAAAGGGTTGAGAAGTTGTTAGTTACCAGATTTTCAACGTGCTCTTCTTTCTCCTCCAGCGTGTATTTTAGGATTTGCCCACATCATCCCAACCGGCCAATCTTCATTAACTACTTTTAATCTTGGCCCTTTATTATTTGCAATCTATTTTCTTCGTATCTCATTAATTAACTAATACTCCTTCCACCTCTAATATTTATTTGAAAGTTCGTTAAGGTTGTTACACCCTGCCCATTGAAAAACATCCTTGACCTCAAGGTTGGGTGTCAAAATTCGAAAACTTGGCTTTCAAAAATGCATAATCCTCCCAAGTTGCTTCTTCAGGTGGAAGATTTGACCACTGTTCCAAAACTTTCACTCCAACTACATTACCATCTCGAACCAATTACCTCTGCAAAATGTGAAGCGGCTTAACAAGGAATTGGCCATCTGCACTAGTGGTAGGCAAAGTGGACTGCATCATTACCCTATTCCCAACGTTCCTCTTGAGAAGCGACACATGAAACATGAGATGAACCTTGGAATCAGTTGGAAGGTCCAACTTGTAGGCCACCTGACCCATTCTTTCAATCACCTTAAAAGAACCATAGTACTTGGAGCTAAGCTTGAGGTTCCTTCTGAGTGCTATTGATGTCTGTCTGTATGGCTGGAGTTTGAGAAATACAAAATCACCAACTTGAGATTCTCTTTTGGTCCTTCTCTGGTCTGCATACAGTTTCATCCTCTCTTGAGCTTTCAACAAATGGTCAAGGAGAAGTTGTTGAACCTGTTGTCTCTTCATAATCACATCTTCTACAGCAGGTACTGTGGTGTCCAGCATCGGATCAATAGTCAAGTGGGGAGAGGTGTACCCATACAATGCCTTAAAAGGGGGTTCATTGAATACATTGAATGCTAGTGTGAAAATTTGTGTTATACCACTATTTAGAGAGAGGTAGCCATTGTTTCCACTGAGTAGGTCTATGTGAGGTCATGCACCTGAGGTAATTTTCAATGCACTTATTAACTCTCTCAGTTTGTCCATCACTTTAAGGGTGATAGGCAGTGCTGAAGTGAAGCAGAGTGCCCAATAACAATAATCTGAATAAGTTTTGCCAAAAGTTGCTAAAAAATATACTATCTCTATCAGATACTATTGATTTAGGCAGTCCATGAAGAGTGTGTATATGTTTGAAAAACTTAGCTGCTACATTGATGGCTGTGAAAGGGTGTGACCAGGGCATGAAATGAGCAAATTTGGTCCTCCTATCCACTACTACCAGAATAACATCTTTGCCTCCAGACTTGGGCAAACCTTTTATAAAATTCATACTTACATGTCTCCAGGCTTGATCTGGAATGGGAAGGGGTTGTAACAACCCTGGATAGGGCACATTCTCTTCTTTACTTCTTTGACACACATCACAGGACTCTGCATGTTGTATGACCATCTGTCTCATACCAGGCCAATAAAACATGTGTGCCAACCTCTTATAAGTGCCCATTTGTCCTGAATAACCACTAACCGCAGAATCATGAAAGGTGGTGATCAGTTGTTCTCTTAATGCACCAGAGTTACCGATATAAACCTTGCCCTTTCTCCTTAGTATTCCAGAAGAATAGAAGAATAATGGAATAGGTGAGGTCTAAGATGATCAACCGAAAATTCAGTTATAAGTTCAGTTGCTGCAGCATCTCCATTATAGCTCTTATGAATTTCTTGCACCCAAGTAGGTACCACAACACTTATAGCTGACACACAAGCAGTTGTAGTTACCATCTTCTCTTCTTTATCTTCAAATTGTGTAGATAGGGCATTTGCTACCTTGTTCTCAGCACCTCTTTTGTATTGCACCTCATAGTTTAGGCCAAGCAATTTAGTTAGCCCCTTTTGTTGTATTACAGTAGTAATCTTCTGCTCAAGTAAGTACTTTAGGCTATGATGGTCAGTTCTGACCACAAAGTGTTTATACTGAAGATAATGCCTCTATTTATCTACTGCATTAAGGAGAGCCATGTACTCCTTCTCATAAATGGACTTTCCCCTATGTTTAGGAGCTAGTACTTTACTAAAATATGCTATTAGTCTAGTCCCTTGCATGGGAACAACACCAATTCCTGTCAAGCTAGCATCAGTTTCTACAATGAACTCCTTAGTATAGTCAGGTAAAACCAAAACAGGGGTAGAAGACATAGCTTGTTTTAAGGCTAAAAATGCATGATCAGCTTCCTTACTCCACTTGAAGGAATCTTTCTTCAATAATTCTGTTAGAGGTCTGCAAATGACTCCATAATTATAGACATACTTCCTGTAATAGCCTGTAAGCCCCCAAAACCCTCTAAGTGCTCTTAAAGTGGTAGGGGTTGGCCAATCTCTCATGGACTGAACTTTACTAGGATCAATAGACACCTCTGCAACAGTGATAATATGACTAAGATACTCTACTTTTGACTGTCCAAAAGAACACTTAGACCTCTTGGCATACAAGGATTGTTCTCTCAGTACTTCAAACACAGCTTTTATAGTCTACATGGTCAGTCAGAGATTTACTATATACTAATATGTCATCAAAAAATACCAAGACAAACTTCCTGAGTAGAGGCTGAAATACCTGGTTTATCAATCCTTGAAAAGTTGTAGGTGCATTTGTGAGTCCAAAGGGCATCACCTTAAACTCGTAATGGCCTATGTGAGTTCTAAATGCAGTTTTAAACACATCTTCAGGCTTCATCCTGATCTGATGGTATCCGGCTCTCAAATCCACCTTTGAAAAAATGACAGACCCTTGCAATTCATCTAGCAAATCATTTACTATTGGTATAGGATATTTATCTTTGATTGTGATCTCATTCAAGCCCGTATAGTCCACACAAAATCTCCAAGTACCATCCTTCTTTTTAACCAACAGGGCGGGTGAAGAAAAGGAGATTGACTATGTTGTATAATGTCATTACACAGCATCTGTTGTACTTGCTTCTCTAATTCTTCCTTCTAGTAGTAGTTATATCTATAGAGTTTAAGAAACACTGGCGAAGTGCCAGGCTTCAATGGAATCGTGTGATCAAGGGACCTTGTAGGAGGTAAGATGTAGGTTCTGTAAATACATCACTGTATTGAGTGAGTACCTCTTGGATGGATGCCTCCACTCTATCAATGTCTACAGCCTCAGTAGCTTGAATAAGGAATAAATGAGCCATAAGGGTTTGCCCCTTAGTAAATAGCCTGCTCATAGCACAACCAGAAATCATATTAATTTGCC